>NC_056727.1:1097822679-1098002193 GCF_019279795.1 Protopterus annectens | reverse complement strand
TACCTGACATTTGTCCACGTGAGCAGTCATATATGCCAGTGCTAACTAATCACAGACACTACACTCAAATAAAACCAAAACCCGATCCTCCAAAGGCAGATGTCCTGTCTGGTGGACCCCAGCCATAAACAAACTATACAATAGAAGGAGGAAGCTACTAAATGATAGAGGAAATTCCCAAAAAGGGAAGGCATCACTGATCAGTATTAGCAAACAACTACGGGCACTCATAAAATTGTCTAAGGCCAGCTTCGAGAGGAAATTGCACAGGACACTAAGGATAATCACAAGGCTTTCTTTAGTTATGTTAGGAACCTGGGTGGTTATTCCCAGATATGCTCAGAATTTGTCCCAATGACAAAAGAAACACTGAACCCACAGACATTGTCAACATCCTAGCTGACAGGTTCAGTGCAAACGTCTCCCCCCCTCCACACCAAAAGGGCAAATATCTATCCCAGCAGAGTGCTGCCCCCCCTGACATCTCAGATGCTCAGGTAAGAGCCGCCCTCTCCAAAGCAAAAAACACAGCATCAGTGGGACCAGACAGTGTCCCGGGCTGTGTCCTACATGAACTCCAAGAAGAGCTAAACCCAAACATAAAACTACTGTTCGATCTCAGCCTTAGTACAGGATATGTGCCCAAAGAGTGGCGTACAGCAACAGTGGTCCCTCTCCATAAAGGTGTTGCCCCAACGGATCCTGGAAACTATCGCCCCATAGGCCTGACTATCTTGGTCTGCAAAGCTATGGAAAGGATCATCATGGACCTCATAAATAAAGATATTGGGGACCTACAGACACAGGTTCCTACCCAGTTCGGCTTTCTTAAGGGCAGATCCTGCCTCTTAAACCTGGTTGATTTCTTTTAAACAGTCACCAAGGCCATTGACGAGGGGAAGGTGGTCCACACAGCCTACCTGGAAGTCGCAAAAGCCTTTGATACAATACCCCACTCGGGCATTATAGAGAAGCTCAACAGCTTAAATATCAACCCCTATGTCACTAGATGGATTGCAAACTGGCTGAAGGATAGAACCCACATGGTTAGAATTGCTGGAGCCATGTCAGACTCCAAAACAGTTAGAAGTGGTGTCCCACAAGGCTCAGTCCTGGGACCTATCTTGTTTGGTATATATTTCTCGGAGGTACAGGCCAACACGGAAGGACTGTGGCTGACCATGTTCGCAGATGACTGCAAACTGGGCGCCATAATCGACTCTCCAGCCGACACAAGCATCCTCCAAAAGGGCCTCATAGAAACAGACAGCTGGTGCCAGAACCATGGCCTCAAGCTAAATGCCAAACAGTGTATAGTCATCCCCTTTGGCAAAAACAAAGTGCCCACAAATTACCACATAGGTGGTAATCCATTACGTACAGAATAAGTAATTAGGGACCTGGGGACCCAAGTTGATAGCAATCTCTCATTTGACAACCACGTGGCCACAGTGGTTAGAAAATCATTTTATATAGCCCACCTCATCATGAAGGGATTCACATCTAGATCAGGGGAGGTCATTGTGCCTCTTTACTCATCCCTCAGCAGGCCCATAATTGAGTACAATGCCCCTGTTGGGATGTACCTTACCAGACACCTGCAGCAACTGGAAAGACCCCAAATGTATCTCACCAAGAGGATCAAAGGGCTCAAACAGATGCCATATGCTGCCCGGTTAAAGAAACTCCAGCTCTACTCAGTGGCATACTGCCTGTTCAGAGGCGATCTGTGCCTGACGTATAAAGCCATGTCCAACCCGGAATTAATGGACATGCTGCACCTCAGAATATCCAAATCCCATTGAGCTACGCGCTCGAGAGACTTGAACCTCAGCACTGAAATAAATAGGACATGCTGGAAGGACAGATTCATAACCCAGAGGCTCCCTTCACTCTGGAATACAATCCCAGTCCAGGTTAGTCAGAGTCCCTCAATGACTCTATTCAAGAGTAATCTTGATGAGTGGATGGGAGACTGTAGGTTTACCCCGGGTATCACGTCTGTGTCACTGTTAGACAGAGGCACAGTATACTAACCTCGGAAAAGGGCATGGAAAAATTAATTTAAAATGGGTGGCGAAAGCCAAACACATTCTAGCTAGGCTTATAAATGCCCTAGGGCAAATAGCCTAGTATGAACATATGAACCTATGAACCTATGTACCTTGTTCCCCATTGGCCCTATGTGCTGTTAATTACCATGGCAATCACAATACTATGGTAGCATGTGCAAAGGTCACTTGTCAGTCACCTCTATGGTACAGTTGTGGTATATGTGGGTCATATGGCAATGTCACAGCTGCCACATGTACACAGTCACCCCTCTCCCCTTCACATGGACGTACAACACATGTATGAGATGCAACCACATAGCCAAACTGGGGACTAAGCACTCCAAACCCAGTACTGGCATATCCTGTCAGGTGGCATGAAATACTACAGTGACTACAATACCAGTCTGATGTAGACCTACACTGACAGCAATCCAAACACATGAACACACTGGGCCATTCATGGAGCCTCATAATTTCATCCTGCCTGAGCAGCAGGCACCTCTGCAGCTGGCACACAGGCATACGTTAAGCCAGAACACAGCACATGCAACACATAGCACACAAATCCTGTGTGCCAAACAGTCACAGCCTGTACGGCTAGACAACACACCTGCTACAGTTGTGTTAGGTACCTTTATTGTCCGGTACAGTGAGGTCCCGCTCACCAGGCTGGACAAGGTGAAGGTCACAGTGATATGCCCTTGGGGGACTATGGTTCACCACATGACACAAGCATACAGGTCAGTCAGAGGCATGGACACATATGACTCAGTCATTGTCCATGCCACTATGTCTGACCTGTGATGTACCTCCCTGGACTACATGATAGGGAACATGGAAGGGCTCTCTGAGCATGTGGCACAGGCTGGTATGACCCATGGGAACTATTGAAGGTCACAGGTACATATGTGTATTTGCCACACACATACATCATCTGTGTCCATTGCCATTACTGGTTTAATCAATGTCATGCATTATTGTGAACAACAACCCACACACATGGGCATTCTGTGTGACAAAAACACACGTGGCATGTGTGGAATTCAAAGCCATAACTAACTGTGCTATGACAGTAGTGACAGACGCAGTAGCAGAGTGTGCTATTTGCATTACTGGGAGATTTGGCCTCTTCCGCTGTACTTGTAGGGTGCTCACATCATCTCTGTGTAGAGATTGGTATATGCAGCAGCTGGTGTGTTGTACTGGTTGGCAAAAGGGTCAGTTTTCTCACACATGTAATTGCACACACCCTACTTCCTCCCCCCCACACACACACACACTTGCAGGATTCAAACTCCTACCTAATTATGTTTTGACACTCAAGACGGACGCATTAGCAGAGCGCTCTAGTCGCATTACTGGGAGGTTTCCCTTATCCTGCTGTACTTATAGGGTGCTGACATCATCAGTGTTTAGAAGGTGAATGTGCATCCTGTCGTGTGTTCTCCTATTTGCCAAAAGGGACATTTCCCTCACACAGAATTGCACACACACTAACCCCCCTTATCCACACACACACACTTGCCATTTGCAGGATTCAAAACCCTACTTAGCTATGTTATGACACTTGAAACAGACGCATTAGCGGAGCGCGCTATTCGCATTACTGGAAGGTTTCTCTTCTCCTGCTGTACTTATAGGGTGCTGACATCATCAGTGTTTAGAAAGAGGAATGTGCATCCTGTAGTGTGTTCTCCTAGTTGCCAAAAGGGACATTTCTTTCATACAGAATTGCACACACACTAACCCCCCTCCACACACACTGAGCATTTGCAGGATTCAAACCCCTCCCTAACTAAGTTATGACACTCGAGACGGACACATTAGCAGAGTGCGCTATTTGCATTATTGGGAGGTTTCCCTTCTCCTGCTGTACTTATAGGGTGCTGACATCATCAGTGTTTAGAAAGAGGAATGTGCATCCTGTAGTGTGTTCTCCTAGTTGCCAAAAGGGACATTTCTTTTATACAGAATTCCACACACACTACCCCCCCCTCCCCACACACTGAGCATTTGCAGGATTCAAACCCCTACTTAACTATGTTATGACATTCGAGATGGACGCATCAACAGAGCGCGCTATTCGCATTACTGGGATGTTTCGCTTCTCCTGCTGTACTTATAGGGTGCTGACATCATCAGTGTTTAGAAAGGGGAATGTGCATCCTGTAGTGTGTTTTCCCAGTTGCCAAAAGGGACATTTCCCTAGCACACACACCGACCCCTCTCACCCACACACTGAGCATTTGCAGGATTCAAACCCCTACCTAACTATATTATGACACTTGAGGGAGACGCATTAGCAGAGCACACTATCCGAATTACTGGGCTTCTGATTTGCACCTGCAGTATTTATTGGGTGCTGACATCATTATTTCTACAGAGTCTTTGGTGCAGGCTGGAGAAGTTGTTTGACCGCAACTGAGCTACAAAATATAAGTATTTTTTGATTATTTTAACAGATTACTGTTTTTATAATTTAATATATATAAAGCCCTTTGTCTATTCAGAATCTTCAGAAATCTTTTTCTGTTTAAAAACTTTCATAGCTTGTTGTCTTAGGCTATTGTATAAACTGAAGCATTTACTCTGTGTAATTATCTCTTGGCTAGTGGGGCTGGTTCTTTTGTGTTCTTGTAAAAACAAAGTTGTTGTTCTGGTCTTTGGTGCAGGCTGGAGAAGTTGTTTGACCGTAACTGAGCTACAAAATATAAGTATTTTTTGATTATTTTAACAGATTACTGTTTTTATAATTTAATATATATAAAGCACTTTGTCTATTCAGAATCTTCAGAAATCTTTTTCTGTTTCAAAACTTTCATAGCTTGTTGTCTTAGGCTATTGTATAAACTGAAGCATTTACTCTGTGTAATTATCTCTTGGCTAGTGGGGGCTGGTTCTTTTGTGTTCTTGTAAAAAAAGTTGTTGTTCTGGTCTTTGGTGCAGGCTGGAGAAGTTGTTTGACCGCAACTGAGCTACAAAATATAAGTATTTTTTGATTATTTTAACAGATTACTGTTTTTATAATTTAATATATATAAAGCACTTTGTCTATTCAGAATCTTCAGAAATCTTTTTCTGTTTAAAAGCTTTCATAGCTTGTTGTCTTAGGCTATTTTGTCCCACCCTCCCTCCCTGTTGGTGTCCTGCTCTTATACTTGGTGGCTTTGCAGTTGCCCCTACTGTGACACACCTCCCAGTCTAGTGTCATTAGCTCATTCTTCTTAATACAGAGAGAACATTTGATAAGGCCTTCTGTTCCTCCTTTTACCTTTTCAAAAGTAAAACAAAACTTTTGTTTTCTTCTTCCTGAACCTTCTTGTGTTCTGACTGTCCTTCTCAAACATATTGGAAATATACAGTATATTTCAGAGCATTTGTTATAACTGTATTTGCTATAACTGATTTAAGTATTTTTTCTGGCTTTTTGAATATTTACTGCTTAGCGACTGCATCTTAGCCTGTTTATACAGCTCTGCATTCTATTTAAACTGTTTTTGTGTTGATTAACTGTTTTGCACTCTTAAAAAGTTATTTGTTGCCTAATTTTACCTGTAGGCTAACACACTCAAGTGTGCTAGCCACTTAAAAGCATTTATAGCATTTACTGTCTGTTTTTTCCTTGTCTCTGTAAAAAAAAAAAAAAAAAAAAAAAAATCTCTTGTTTTCCCACCTTACTGAACTAGAGTAGTCCAGTTTCAGAGTTGCTGATCCCTGGGCTTTGTTTTTAGTTCCTGTTACTGATCCATTGCCTTATTAGGAAGGAGGGAAGTTTCTTTGCTTACCAGTGGGAGTGGGAAGCACTGAGCAGCCTTTTTGTCCGAATTGGTGAAGTTTCAGCCAGAAACTAGTAGTCTATTGGTCGTTTTGGGCCAATTCCTAGCTCCTTTCAGGCCCCTGCTATAAAACACGCTAAACACGTGTTTTCCAGCTTGTACCAACTCTGCACAGATCCTCGTGGTGGCCTGCAGAGTGATCCAAGCAGCAGAGAGCTAAAAGAGTGACTTTCTACCAGATATAAGTATTTTTTGTGGCTTTCCCACTGTTATTAAGCTAGCGACTGCATTTCGCCTGTTTTACTGCTACTTTAAGTGATTTCTGCATTTTACACTGTTTATTGCACTTTAAGTTACTAATTGTTGCAAATTGTTTCTGTAGGCTACACACTAAAGTGTGCTAGCCGATTTACAGCATTTATAGCATTTACTGTCTGTTTTTTCCTTATCTCTGTAATAAAACAAAAAATCTCTTGTTTTCCCACTTTACTGAACTGGAGTAGTCCAGTTTCAGAGTTGCTGATCCCTGGGCTTTGTTTTTAGTTCCTGTTACTGATCCATTGCCTTATTAGGAAGGAGGGAAGTTTCTTTGCTTACCAGTGGGAGTGGGAAGCACTGAGCGCCTTTTGTCCGATTTGGTGAAGTTTCAGCCAGAAACTAGTAGTCCATTGGTCGTTTTGGCCCATTTCCTAGCTCCCTTCAGCCCCCTGCTATAAAACACGCTAAACTGTACTGCTGATCTAACCAGCATATCCTATAACTGAAAAGTTCATCTCTACTTGATTCCCAAGTAGACTATTCTCTATCTGTAAAGCCTAGCACTTACTCCTACAGTACTTGCACCTTGATAAAGCACTCTTATTATAGATAGTACCCCACCAGCCCAAAACCCACTTCCCGCGGAGTCCTTTGAAAGTTCTTTATCTACTACTTCTAGTATGTCGAGGGATCAGTTGCTAGTGTCCTCTCCAGCTCAACTGGTGAACCTGGGAATATTGAGGCAATGTTACAATTGCCTCATGTACACAGACAATCCTCTCCTTCTCCCACAAAACAGAAATACATGCGAGAGATGCAACTATATGGCCAAACTGGAGGCTGAGCTCTCTCAACATAGGACTGGCAAGACCAGACAGGAGGAGAAGGCAACCACACACAATACATACCCAGTCACACATGGTACCATCACAACTTCAAATCATACACATACTCACACAAAGACATACTCGAGGCTCTGGTCAAAATTTACCAAAACAGCAGAGGCCACCAAAGCAGACACCCAAACAACTACCACCTCACGACCCAACACATGCAACACATAGACCACACAGTCAGAGTGTCAAACAGTCACAGCCCTTAAGGCCAAACAAAATGCCAGACACACTTGTCATTGGTGATTCCATAGTCAGACACACTGACGTCCCGCTCACCAGACTGAGTAAGGAGAAGGTCACAGTAAGCTGCCTGTCGGGCGCTAGAATCCGCCACATAACGCAAGCACTCAGGTCTCTCAACAGCAGGTACAAGTACGACTCAGTCATTGTCCACGCTGGTGTCAACGACCTGAGACGCACTCCTTGGACTACATGAAAAGGGACGCCGAGGAGCTCTCTGATTATGTAGCCCAGGCAGGTATGACCCTGACCTTGAGCAGTATCCTACCTTCACCTAGAATGATGCCACAATACAGTGATAAGATGATCAGCTTTAATAATTGGCTTAAATTCTGGTGTCATTCAAAGGGGATCCAATGTCTGTCTGCCTGGGATGACATGCTGGACAAGCCACTGCTTCATGAGGGACGGCTTGCACCTGTCACCCTGGGCTTCCGGATATTGGCAAAGGCTCTTGCCACCCCATAGTGCCTTTTTAGGCAAGGCTCAAATTCTAAACCTACCACCCTAGAACACCAAAAGGAAAAAAACTAAGGGTAATGCTGCTCAATGCCAGAAGTCTCAATCTCAAGATGCACGACTCGAGGCCCTTCTCAATATGGAGAACATCGATGTCTGTGCTGTGACAGAAACCTGGTTCAAGGCTCCTGAGAGCACCCCAGCACTAACAGGTTTCACCTCATATCATATGCCCGCCCCAAAATCCGGACAACACCAAGAAAGGAGGGGGTGTCCATATTCATAAAGGACACCCACACCTCAAGGTTGGTGGCAATGCACGATGCATCGGAGACCATCCAGGTGCAATTAACCATAGGCAAGACTGCTCTGCAATTTGTAGCATGTTACAGGCCACCCTCTCAAACTCAGGAACCTCACATGGCCTTCCTGAAAACATTGGAGGATAAATGTATCTCCAAACACCATCATACTAGGTGACTTCAACTACCCTAATATAGACTGGGAACACTACTCAAGCCCGAACACTCTAACCCAAAGATTCCTGGAGTTCATAAACTCAAATGCCATGGAACAACTAGTCACCATCCCCACAAGAGGTGAAAACATACTTGATCTCATCATCACGAACATGGGATCAAAATGTTCAACACCGGAAGTATACCCTCACTGGTGAGATCAGATCATAAACTAATCTCGCTGGAGGTCCTCATCCCCCACCTGAAACAAAAAGACCACAGTGAAAAACTTCTCAAAAGCCGATTTCACACTTCTAAAAACTAGTGTGGTCTCCTTTAAGGCCCCTGAGCCAGTGGTAAACATTACTCAAACCGCTGAATCACTTACAAATGCCTTCTACCAGCACCTACAGGACTGCATGGATCAGGCAATCCCAAACAAAACTAAGACTCTCTGTACCAAAGGCAAGCGTCCAGTCTGGTGGACCCCAGCCATAAACAAGCTCTACAACAAAAGGAGGAAGCTACTACAAGATAGAGCAAAATCCTTGAAAGGTAAGACACCTTTGATCATTATAAGTAAAAACTAAGAGCTCTCATAAAATCATCCAAGGCAAATTTTGAGAGAAAAATCGCCAAGGACTCTAAAGACAATCATAAGGCCTTCTTTAGCTATGTTAGAAACCTAGGAGGAAACTCCCAGATATGCTCAGAATTAGTTCAAAATGATGTGAAAATTACTGAACCTACACACATTGCTAACATACTGGCTGACAGGTTCAGTGCAAACTTCTCCCCTCCCCAAAAGGAGAGATATCTATTCCAGAGGATTGTAGCCCCCAAACATCTCCAACGCCCAGGTGAGAACTGCCCTCACTAAGGCAAAAACACAGCATCCATGGGACCGGATGGTGTCCCCGGCTGTGTGCTTCATGAACTCAACGAGGAATTAAACCCACAGTTAGGACAGCTGTTTAATCTTAGCCTCACCTCAGGATACGTACCCAAGGAGTGGCGCACGCGACTGTGGTCCCACTTCATAAGGGCGGTGCCTCCACAGACCCTGGAAATTACCGCCCCATTAGCTTGACAAGCCTTATCTGCAAAGCCATGGAGAGGATCATAATGGAACTCATAAATAAAGACATAGGGAACTTGCAGACTTTGGATCCAACCCAGTTTGGCTTTGTCAAAGGCAGATCCTGCCTCTTAAACTTGGTTGACTTTTTTCGAGACAGTCACCAAGGCCATTGATGAGGGAAAGGCAGTCCATACAGCCTACCTCGACCTGGCAAAGGCCTTCACACAATACCCCACTCAGGTATCATCGAAAAACTCATCAGCTTGAATGTAAACCCATACATCACAAGATGGGTTGCAAACTGGCTAAGCGACAGAACCCACAGGGTCAGAGTTGCTGGAGCCATGTCAGACTCAAAGCCTGTCACAAGTGGTGTCCCACAGGGCTCAGTCCTGGGTCCACTCTTGTTCGGCATCTACTTTCTGAAGTACAAGCAAACACAGGAGGGTTATGGCTGACAAAGTTTGCAGATGACTGCAAACTGGGCCATAGTCGAAAACACATCTGACACAGATATCCTCCAGAAGGGCCTCACAGAAACGGATAACTGGTGCCAGAGCCATGGCCTGAAGTTAAACGCCAAAAATGCATAGTCATACCCTTCGGGAAAAACAAGGTTACCCCTAGCTACCATATAGGTGACAATCCACTGAGCACAGAAAAGTCATCAGGATCTGGGGACCCAAGTTGACAGTAGTCTTTCGCTTGACACTCATGTTGCTAAAGTAGTTAGGAAAACCTTCTATATCGCCCACCTGATCATGAAGGGATTCACATCTAGATCAAGGGAGGTCATCGTCCCCTGTACTCATCACTCATTAGACCTATGATTGAGTACAATGCCCGTTCGAATGTATCTGACCAGACACCTGATGCAGCTTGAAAGGCCCCAAAAGTTCCTCACCAAAAGGATAAAGGGTCTCAAAAATATGTCTTATGCTGCCCGACTGAAAGAACTCCAGATTTATTCAGTCTCATACCGCTTGCTCAGAGGTGACCTGTGCCTGACATATAAGGCCATGTCAAACCCAGATTTGATGAATATGCTTCACCTCAAAAATCTAGATCCCTCAGAACCACAAGGGCGGAGACTTAAACCTTGACACGGTTATAAATAGAACGTGCTGGAGGGACAGATTCATCACCCAGAGACTCCCTATGCTGTGGAACAAAATCCCGGTACATGTGAGGCAGAGCACCTCGCTGGCCTTGTTCAAGAGGAATCTTGACCAATGGATGGGAGATCGCAGATATACCCCAGGGATTACTTCAGTGTCACTGCTTGACAGAGGCACAGAAAAATGATAGGCATAGTTTTTATTCAAACTAAAGGGGTGGCGAAAGCCACATAACTATGGGCTAGGCTTATAAATGCCCTTGGGCAGATAGCCTAGTATGAACCTATGAACCTATGAACCTAAGAGGTATGTACATCTAGTACTAACTGTCAAGTGGGGGATAGCATATATATGCATTTGCAACCACCTACTTCAGGGTCAGTTATGCACATCGCACCGGCAGGTTATGTTCTATACCATGCTTCATGACCACAGGACCTGTAACACACAACACAACTAGTTTGGACCACCCCTCCCGCATCCAGGAGACACACTTTGCTTCCCTGGGAACAGTGCCAAGATATGCAGGTGTTCACATACACCATTCCAGTTGTTAATGTCAGGTACAGGTATGTTGTGTGTGGGAACTACTCAGGCCTCTACAACATTACCCTACAGCCACTACAATTTGTGAGTCCATGTGCTATGGCAGGACCTCTCACCACAGCCACAAGGGGGAATACATATTGAACCTGACCATCTACAACATGGGTACTCACTGTTCCACACCAGAGGTAGACCACCATTGTTGATATGTGGCCATACCCACCTTTCCCTGGACATCCATATCCCATCCCCACCCCCAGGCAAGGTTGTCACTGCAAACAAAGTGTATTTATCAAAAGCAGACTTTACACTTGTGAAGACTGGGGTGGAAGACTTCAAAGGACCCATGCTGGGGGAGTATACAGGCCACTCTGCATACTCCTTGACAATTGCATTCTATGAGCGTGTGGAAGGTTTGCATTGATCATGCTATCCTAAATATACCCATGACTGCTCCACAACAGGACACCTGTCAGGTGTACACCAGCCATATATGAGCTGTCCAACAGACAGAGTGAGCTAATACATTGCAGAGCAGTAGCCCACAGAGGGAGGACATCTCTGAACAGTACTGGCACGACACCTTAATCCCTCATAATCATCACGGCAAAGTGTTGACAGTGAAATTGTCCAGACAATGCAGATAAAGCTCCCCTCAGTCTGTTATTGACGCCCACGTACTGTTAGAGGTCCTCAGCAACCCTCTTCCAGCACACACAAACAACATGGATGTGGCTTAGCAAATTCAACCCCTGGGATCTCCACTGTGTCCCTGCTTGACAGCGGCACAGCACACTAGCCTCACACAGTGCCTTACTGGGGAGGGAGACGCCAAGCACACTCTGGCTAAGCTGTCATTCCCTAGGGCAAACAGCCTAGTGTTGACCTCTACACCCATATGTTTAATTGTCAGATGCACAATATTTGTTGCTGATAGACTGTTTGCAGGTCTTTATTGCCATAGCATTCCCTGTTTCTATGAACAACTTGTGTATCTGTGGAAGATGTTTGAATATGGGAGGGATCCACTATATCACGTATGTCTCTGTAGTCATTTAACTGTGTGCACTGGGCAGATTGCTGTAATGTGGTTGGTTCCTGGAATTACACGTACAAATACCAGGTATGTGTGGCGAAATGCTAAACTGAGATTTGTCCTAAGTGTGTGAGCATGCCCAGTTCAGGCTTCCCATGGCATGTTGTCTGACATATGTCTCATTTCTCAAAGTGTGCAGGCATGCCCAGTGTGAGCTTTCCATATGTTGAACTCTGCAGCCCACCACATTTGTGGATGAGTGTGAACTTCAACAATATCTCACGTTTATGGTTGTGTGTTGTGTGTCATGTTGTGTAGCTACTATCCAACTGCTTTGTGTCTGAACACAACAGAGATTATACTCTGCCTGCAGGGTTTGCATGGGATAGTTTGCATACAGTTGTCAACATCCTTTTATACTGACCTAACACTGTAGTACCGTATAGTGTACTGGTTCAGTACTTTCACTGTGGTGGACAGTATCTTGGCTTTTAGTCCTATCACTGCTTTACATTTTCATAGTGAGCATAACAGCCTGGTTAGGGGCCAGTTGTGTACATCTGACCATGTTGCATTATGTTCAGATATGAACTACTTAAACCAGGCTTGTCCAACATTGGTAGTGTATTCCACAACATAGGTGTACATTGGCAAACACTAGCGATGTGCCCTAGGCCATTTCTAATGCTAGTCGGAGAGTGTGTTTGTCCTTCGACACACATTGTAGGTGGAGTTTGCCATGACATATGTCATGGTTAGTACACTGTGCCTCCGTCTACCCATGACATAACAGTGATACCCAGGGTAAACCTACCATCTCCCATCCACTCATCAAGATTCCTCTTGAGGAGAGTCGATGAGTGACTCTCTGGCTAACCTGTACTGGGAATTTACTCATGAGTTGGGGTGGCTTCTGTGTTATGGATCATTCAGTACAGCTTGTCCTATGTATGTCAGTGCTGGGGTTCAGGTTTCTCATGTGCATAGCTCACTGCCATTCAGATTGTACAAGGTGCAGCATGTTCATTGATTCCAGCTTGACATGGCTTTATACATCAGGCACAGCTTGCCTCTGGGTGGGCAGTATGGCAGTGTGTGGAGCTGCAGTTTGTTTAATCAGGCAACACATGGCATCTGTTCAAGCTCTTTGATACTCCTGGTGAGGTACTTTTGGGGACTTTACAGTTGATGGAGGTGTCTGCTGAGGTACATCCCACAGGGGCTATTGTAGTCAATTGTAACGCTGATGAAGGATGACTGCAGAGCCACAATGACCTCCCCTTATCTAGATCTGACAACCTTCATGGTAGGTGGGTATATGGTATGTTTCTGTAACCACTACAGCCACATGTTTGTCCAATGCAGGATATCTATCATCTTGTGTCCCCAGGTCTCTCATTGCATGTTAAGTACTTAATGGGTTAGCACCTATGTGGTAATTGGTGGGCACTTACTGTATATCCACAGGGGTTGACTATACACTTTTCTACAATTAGCTTGCTGACATGGCTATGGCACCAGTTGTCTGTTTCTATGTGGCCCTTTTGTGGGATGCTTATGTCAGCTGGAGGGTCAGATATGGTGGCCAGTTTGTAGTCCTCTGCAAACATGTTCAGACACAGTCCTTCCATGTTGGCCTGTACCTATGGGACATATATACCAAACGAGAGAGGTCCCAGGACCAAGCCTTGTGGGATGCCAGTTATATCTGGTTTGTAGTCTGACATGGCTGCAGCATGTCTGACCATGTCAGTTCTGTCCCTGGTCTGGTTTGCAACCCCTCTACTGACATAGGGGTTTATACTTAAGCTGGTGAGCCTATCTATAATGAACACGTGGGGTATTGTATGGAAGCCTTTGCAAGGTCCAGCTATGCTGTTGTGGACCACATTGCCCTCATCAATGACCTTAATGACTGTTTCAAATGAGTCAAACATGTTTAAGGGGCAGCATCTGCACTTAAGAAAGCCACACTGGGTAGGGTCCGGTGTCAGTAGGTCCCCAATATCTTTATGTCTGCGGTACATGCTGATCCTTTCCATAGCTGTGCAGACCAAGCTTGTCAGGATTCTGGGGTGGTAGTTTGCAGTATCCATCCAGGCAACACCTTTGTTGAGAAGGACCACTGTTGTTGTACACTGCTCTTTGGCTACATATCCTGTGGTAAGGCTGACATTGAGCAGTAGTGTGATTTAGCATTCCATTCTTCTTGGAGTCCATGTTGGACTCAGCCCAGGACACCATCTCATACCATTGCTGCTGTGTGTTTTGCTTTGTAGATGCTGGCTGTTACCTCAGCATCTGCAATGTCAGGGGGCCACCAGCAGTCTGCTGGGATAGATATTTTGCATTCTGTGGGGGCGGGGTTTGCACTGCACCTGTCAGGTTGTATGTTGGCAATATGTGTGTGTGTTTGGTATGTTGTTTGTAATATTTGAGTGATTCAGAGCATATCCGTGAATTCCCAACAAGGTTCCTACCATCAGTTGAGAAAGCCTTGTGATTATCCTTAGTGTCCTGTACAATTTGTATCTTCATAGGTTCATAGGTTCATACTAGGCTATCCACCCTAGGGCATTTTTAAGCCTAGCCAGAGTGTGTGTGGCTTTCGCCACCCCTTGCTATGTGAATATTATGGCCATTTATGATTTATTTTACTGTGCCTCTGTCTGGACGTGACACAGTGAAGACCCCCAGTATACATCTACGATCATCCATCCACTTGGCAAGATTCCTCTTGAAAAGTGTCAGTGAGGGGCTCTGCCTAACATGGAGAGGGATTCTGTTCCAGGGTGTAGGGAGCTTCTGGGTTATGTATCTGTCCCTCCAACACATCCTATTTCATTATGTGTTGAGGATGACATCTCTCGCTCTCACAGCTCCGATAGCTTTGGGTTTTCTTGGGTGGAGCATGTCCATTACTCCTGTGTTGGACATGGCCTTGTACAACAGGCATACAACGCCTCTGTGTAGGCAGTATGTGACTGCATTCAGCTGGGGTGTCTACAGCCAGACAGCATATGACATATATTTGAGACCCTTTATCCTCTTGGTGAGGTACCTTTGAGGTCTTTCTAACTGCTCCAGGTGTCAGGTAAGGTACATCCCAAATGAGGCATTGTACTAGATTATGGGTCTGATAAGAGAACAGTACAGGGGCACAATGACCTCTGTTGAAGTAGATGTAAATCCTTTCATGATACGGTGTCAAATATAGACAGTCTTCCTAGCCAGGTTTGCAATGTGAGTGTCACATAACAGGTTACTGTCCACTTGTGTCCCTAGGTCCTTGATTACTCCTTCCATACATAATGGTTTACCACCTATGTGGTAATTTGTGAGTACCTTGTTTGGTATTTGGTGGGACATTCATACTGTCCAGTGTCTTCAGGACGGCTGGGTGGGGTTCCTGTGTGTGAGAGTGTGGTCTGTAGCATGCTACAGACTGTACAGCAGTTTTGCCTATGGTTAGGTGCACATGGGTGGTCTCATATGCTTCGTGCATTGTCAGTTACCTGGACGTATGGGTGTCTGTGCTGAATATGGATACTCCCCCTCCTTTTATGTTTTGGTCCAGGTTTTGGGGCCATAACGCATGATATGAGGTATAACCTGGTAGTGCTGGTGTGCTGTCAGGAGGCTTGCAGCAAGTTTCTGTCACTGCACAGACATCGATGTTTTCCATACTGGGGAGGGCCTCAGGAGCATGCATATTGCGGTTTACACGTCTGGCATTGGTCAGCATTACCCTTATGTTTCTTATCACTTATGTTTTCTAGGGTGGTGGGTTAGTCTTTTCAGCCTTGATTATGTAAGGCTCTATGGAGGTGGCAAAAGCCTTATCCAATATCCAGACGCCCAGGGGTAACAGGTGCAAGCCATCCCTGGAACAGCAGCATGGCTTGTCAAGCATGACATCCCAAGCAGACAGACATTAGATCCTCTTGGAATGACAGCAGTAATTGTGCCACTTGTTAAAGCTGATCATTCTGTGTTTGTACTGTGGCATCATTCTTGGTGAGGGTAGGATGCTGCAAACGGTCAGTGTCATACCGGCCTGGAGTACATACTCGGAGAGCTCATCTATGTCTCTTTTCATGTAGTCCACGGAGGTACATCTCAGGTCATTCACGCCAGCATGGACAATGACTGCATCATATTTCTACTTGCTTTGGGGTGACCTGCGTACTTGTGTTATGTGATGTATTGTAGCAGACTACACGCAGCTTACTGTACCCTTTCCCTTGTTCAGTCTGGTGAGCGGGACAGCAGTGTGTCTGACTATGGAGTCACCTATTACAACTGTATCAGGCATGTTGTTTCTCCTTCTGGCCTGTGACTGTTTGGCACACCAGCTTTGTGTACTGTGTTGCATGTGCTATGTTTGGAGGTTGTGGCTGCTTGGGGGTCTGCTTTGGAGGCCTCTGTTGGTGTGGTCTGTTTGTAATTAGGGCCTCCGGGAATGTTTTTCTGTGTTTATGTCTTTGGTTTGCAGTTGTGATAGGTCTATGTGGGACTGGGTTTGTGGTGTGTGTGGTTACCTTCTCCTCCTGACTAATTTTGACAGTACTGAGATGAGGGAGCTCAGCCTTCGGTTTGGATAAATGGTTGCATCTCTCACATATATTTATATTTCTTGGGGGGTGTTGAGGGTTGTCTGTGTACTTGGGGCAGGTGTAACATTGCCTCAGGATTCACAGATTCAACTTGTTGTAGCTGGCCTTAGTGGATTGTATGTGTGGACATATTTTATTGCCATACTACTGATCAGTGATTACTTCCCTTTTTATGTTTGCTCTATCATGTAGTAGCTTCCTCATTCTCTTGCATGGTTTGATAATGGCTGGAGTCCAGCATGCCAGATGCCTGCGTGTATGGCATTGTATCTTGTTGTTATTTGGGATTGCATAATCCAAGCATTCCTGGCTGTGTTCATGGAATGCCTGTATAACAGGTTCTGAGGTGTGGCCCATATTTTGCACCTGCACAGGGCCTTTAATGGATTCCACATCAGTTTGGAGGAGTGCAACTTTTTCTTTACACATGTTTTTCAATGTGGTTTTCTGGCCAGGGACTGTGGTCAGGATGTGTATATCCAGTGTGATTACTCTATGGTCTGGTCTTACCAGTGAGGGATACACTTCTCATCTTGCCATCCAGTACACATGTTGCTGATTATCACATCCAGTATGCTTACCCCTCTTGTGGGAGTGGTACGTTGTTCCTGGGCATTTTGGTTTATGGATTCTAGGAACTTTTCTCCTACAGTGTTGGAGCTAGTATAATGCTCCCAGTCTATGTCTGGGTATTTTCAGTCAACCAATATAATGTGGTTTGGGGGGCTTGATATATTCATGTATTCCAACATAGGCCAGGTGCAGTTCCTGGTGTTAGGATGGTAGTCTGTAGCAGGCTATAAACTGGGAAGCAGTTTTAGCCACTGCTACTTGACCATGGCTAGTCCATGCTGCTTCTTGTTGTGGTACCAACATGGGGGTGTGGTTATCCTTGACAATTATTGCTAGTCACCCTCCTTTTGTAGCTTGTTCCATGTTTTGAGGCTGTACAGCACAGTATGAGGTGTAACCTGGTAGTGTTAGGGTGCTGTTGTGAGCCTTGACCGAGTTTTCTGTTACAGGACAGTTATCAACATTCTCCATACTGGGTGAGTTTACACTGCATGCATCTTGCTGTTTAGACTTCTGGCATTGGGTAGCATTACATCTAGGTTCCTATCCCTTGTGATACCTATGGAGGTGGGTTTGTGTTTTGAGCCTTACCTATTCAGGGCACGCTGTGGGTAATGACAGCCTTTGCCAGTATCCATAAGGCCTGGACTGATAGGTGCACTCCACTCCTTGCAGGTAGAGCATCATGTCATGCTCAGCATGTCATCGCAGGCTGGCACACATTGGATCCCCTTTGACTAACTGCAATACTTCAGCCAATTATTGCAATTGATCATCCCATCGTCATATTGTGGCATCATGCTTGGTGACGGTTGGATGTTAGTCAGGGTCCTCAAGTATGCATATACTACATGGTGTTACATTGCTTAACACATGGCATTCATGCCTCAGGTGGTGCTGCAGGGCTGCCTCTGTCGGATGCACATATTACACTCCCTGTACATGTTTGAGAGCAGGTTATGGAATTTTAGGCATCCATGTTATTATATGAGTGAGTCAGAGAGGGGTATCATTCCCAGGTTTCCTACTGAGCCAGTGTATGTGCTATGCGTTGCCTCTTTGCCAAGGCTAGGGCATACTGGGCACGCCTCCTTCTGCCTACTGGGGCAGGCTCAGGTTGTTCCTCCTCTGAGTCACGCTCTGCCTGTGATGGCCTTGGCAATGGTGGGGGGCTGTTTGGCCCGGCCCTATGCTGGTCCTGCTGCAGCTGTTTTCGCAAGATCATATTATGTAGCATAGCACATACCATGACAATTTGGGTACATGCAGTTGGTGAGTACTGCAAGGCTCCACCAGATGTGTCCAGACACCGGAACCGTGATTTGAGCAGCCCAAACACACGCTCTATTACATTACGTGTTTGTGTGTGTGCCTCATTATGGCTTTCCTGTTCAGGTGTGTGTGCGTTTCTGATGGGTGTCATCAGCCACGGCTCCAGTGCATAACCTGCATCCCCCACTAGGTGTCCATGTGGGATGTCCCCATTGGCAAATGTCTGGTACAGCTGCGTCAAATGCCAGATATGGGAATCATGGTAGCTCCCAGGGCAGCCAGCACACACATTCATTATTATGCCCTGGGAATCACACACGACCTGGCAGTTGATGGAGGGGAAGCCCTTGCGGTTAATGTAGGCCCTACCCCACTCACCGGCTGGTGCTTTGATGCGTATGTGGGTGCAGTCTATTGCACCCACTACCTCACGGTATTCCACTATTTGCTGGAAGAGACGCATATTGCTGGCCAATACCTCACGGGCATTGGGGAAATATACATGATCACCGACATGTGCTGACATGGCATCCAGGAACTGGTGCAGTTCCCTGGAGGCTGATGCCTGTGATATCCCCATCATATCACCAGTTGGTCTCTGGAAGGTACCTGTTGCTAGTATTCTTATGCCAACACATACCTTGGTTTCCACTGGGATGGGTTCCCCTCTGTTGGTTCTGTGTGTGAGGCGTGGCCTGCACAGCTCGACAATTTGCTGCAGGAGGTCTCTGTCCACTCTATAGCTCATGTAACCCGTGGTAGGTGACCCTGGGCCTGTACACTCTTCTCCGTCTCCTCACTGTGGGTTGTCTGGCACCATCTGCATTGTCACCACCCTCAGCAAGTAGCCTATGTCTCCTTATGACAGCTATTGCAGCCCCTAGCATTTCTACTCTGAGTTCAGCTTTTTCAGTTTTCACTTCTAATAGCTTACTCCTGTCTTGCAGTGTCTCTTGAGAGAAACATCCTGCACTGCTGTTTGCAGAGTTTTAAGTGCTGGGCTGAGCTACTATTCTGCCTGTGTAATTGCCTGCTTCTAATTGTTTTCACCTGCTAGCTCCAGCAGTATTCCCTGCTAGCATCCTACTAATTTTGTTGCTTCCTTTTTCCTTTCTGTTTCTTCAGGGGGGAGCAACTTGCATACTAGCAGAAACACGCTCACAGTGGCTTACACGCATGCACACATGCTTACACGGTTCAGAATCTGCTTATTCGGGTTAAAATGCGTGCACACCAGCGCAAACAGTGTTACAAGTCTGCCAACAGGCTCCCACATGCTCAGTCTGCCTTACACACACGCACACTGCCCTACTCGTGCTTCATGGCGCACACACGTGCGCATGCACACCCAGCAAGAAACTTTGGTGTAAGCAACAGTGTACACCTTCCATTTCTTGACTTTCCCATGCTTATGTTGTGGCACTCCTCTTTCCATGATATGTGTCTGACATCTGTCATGTAACACTGACCTCCAATGAACTGCATTTCTTTCTACCATTCCCCCCTGTGATGTCACCTATCTCCTACTCTATTCCTCCCCCTTATGTATCTCTTACACTACTCAGAATGTGCTCATTTGCTATGTGACAGTGGAATTCAGTATCCTAACACTCATTTACATCAGATTGCCTACTAATGCTTAGTTACATGTCTTAGACTCAGCTTCCCCCCTTAGCAACCACTAAACGGTGGCCATGTTGTTTTTGGTCTGCTGGTCCTGCATTGTAAATCCATGTATTGCATAAAACCCACATTTGTGGGTTATAACCTTCATTTTTATGTTTTATGCAGCGCAGCCCGTTTGCACGGGGATGCGCTGCATTTACACATTGGCGATCGCCGAAAAAAAAAAAACTATTTATTTTTCATATTTGCATCAGGGTACCTTGCCAATGGCCAAATATTTGGCCATTGGCATGCTGCCTGATACATATGCACCCTTTATTTGGAGCTGACATGGCTCCGTTGTGGTTTTTGCAGAAACATACTCAGTTGTCAACTGAGTACATTTCTGCAGCTAAAACGGCTCTTACATGGGCTGCTTTGGGCTTCGTGGATCGCTAATCTACCTCATTTACATGCCTTTGGGCTGAAAGTGAGGTGATTAGCATATCCACGCCCACTCCGTGTAAGAGACGTTTTAGATGGTCTCTTACACGGACTTTAGGGCTGTTCCTGGATCGCGAAGGCTGCATGGAGTCTTACACTACTCTTAGACTCCGTGCAAGCCTTCGTGAATCCTGCCTAATGTGTGTCATAGCCTGTATGTCTGCACATATACCTTACAAGTACACCTCCTGCAGCAGTGACTCAGTAGCTCTGTCTGTTAAATGCCTTGTATATAGTACATTTTGCCACATACAGTCCTAGGATCAAATCCAGTCTTGTATTGCAGTGCAGTTCAATTACATAATTGTGAAGACAGCAATTAATGACTGAGTCATGCAGTCTTTCTCCACACAGGTTATGGCTAATTAATGAACTACTATCCAGTTTTGTAGGTCAAAGGCTTGCAGGTGGGGACACATTTCTCATGACCATATAGCATAACTGTATGCTGCCTACTACTCTTATTGGCACTGTTGCATAATAGATGTACCTTACTCACATACCTCAATTGGACTATAAAGGGTACAGTTACCCTGGCTCTGCCACAATGACAGGGCTGCCACAGCTGCCACAGTTACATGTACAGCTTGTTGTCCTCCAAAATGCTCACACCCCCCCCCCCATGTGTTCTAGGCTGCAGCAGCTGCAGCCTGTAGCACACAAGTTTGTATGTAAAGGAAGCTACTACAGAGCTACCATATATCCCTACCCCCTAACACAAGGAATCTGGACACAGCCATACTTAATGGGGGGGGGACAAAGGTCCAGAGATTGGGACATGTTTTACTGCCTGCTCCTACATTGATAGTAAGTTGATAGAATAACATCTATTGCATTAGCATGCATATTCAGAGGGATATGAAGTCTGACACTCAGATGTGTGTGTCTTCCATTACTGACCTCAACCCACAATGTCTGCCAGTGAATTGCCAGATAACCACAATGTCATGGGACACTGACCACACATATGAGGCGAAACTGTGGACATACTGCATAAATCTCTACAGTTGACAGTTATGGTACCAACACTCTGCAATGCTGTAGTCTCCATGCCTCAGTAATGTTCTCCTTAACAGCTAAGAAGGGGGACCAGGTCTACATGAAGGCCTTATATATTGCACTGTGGTGGCATGTCATTGGCTACTGATAGTGCAATTCAGCCATTTTGGCTGAAATTACCATATCAGAGCCACAGACTGGTGCAGATGCAATTACCTGCTAATGAGCAGTACCTTAAAAAGGCAACCAGCTGGTTATGGGGAACAAGTCTGTATGAGACTTACCTCACACACAGAACATATTTTCAAAAGATTACTGGAAGCATAGTTCAACAAAGGATTACTGCACCCAACCAGGTATGTAATTGATTTCTCCATATAACAGGATGCAGATGAGAGGATGGAGGTATGGGGAATAGGGATCACAGGAGTAAGCCTGTCTTAGATCTATGGTAATGACATGTCATTGATACTCAGCTGTCTTGCACCTACAGGCATGCATCTCTCAAATGTCCCTGATTTCCACTCACATCTTAGCTCTGCCCCCCTTATTCCCACAATGCTTGGCTGTTTTAGGGAAGCTAGTGAATTATATGTAAAACATAGTGACAGGAAGTAAGGTTGAGATCCTTGGCCCATAAACACTGGCAGGTGTACTTTGATCGGTCAAAGTACAGACAAAGCTCATAAAGTGCACGCACTTCATAACTAATGGCTGTGGCTGTGTTTTCTCTTCTTAACCAGCTTCATTTTGTGTTGTCACTCCGGTCTCATAAGTCTTCAATTAAACCCCCCAAGACAAGATGAGTGCAAAAAGAAAGAGCTATTCCATTGAGTACATGAAAGGAATCATGGAGGACTCCCAGGGAAAGAATCTGATGGCTTTCTGCAAAGAGAAGAAGTTAGATCACCGAATGGTACAAAAATGGTGTGCAGTGTATGATAACCTCAGTAAACAGGCCGACAAGGGAAATGCTAAGAAGTGCAAGTGCGGATCAGGTCACCAACCATTATTTCCTGAGTTGGAAGACATCATTTGTGAACGGATTGCTAACAGGAGAACAAAGGCTTTGGTTGTGCGCAGGGCTGATATTCATGCATTTGCCCTTGCAATGGCACCACAGTTAGAAATATCCCCAGAAGAATTCAAAGCATCACAACATTGGCTGGATGGCTTCCTTCAGTGATATGAACTGTCTCTAAGAAGATCAACAACACTGTTCAAGCTGGAAGATACTGAAGTTATTAAACGTGCACTTGCGTTCAAGTCCTTTGTTTATGGCATCGACTTTTCTAAATACCAATTCTCCAACATGATTGCTATGTATGAAAGTGCAGTGTTTATGGGCCAAGGATCTCAAACAACAATTGATAAGAGGGGTGCCTTGTTAATCTACATTCCTTCCACTGGTTACGAGACAGTATGTGTTAACTGTATTTTGGCAATTTGTCTAGATGAAAAGAAAACCCCACCTCTAATCATTAGTAAGGGCAAAAAAGATAAGCTTGAACGTGTTTCAGTCATTTACATTCTTGAAACCGAAAAAGCCTGGTGCACACAAGCAGTTATAAGGAAGTGGGTCGATGTAATGCTGCCACTTGTTTTGCGAGGTGGCGAAAGAGGTCTGCTAGTCTGGGATTCAGCCAAGACTCACCGCGCGGAGAAGAATAGATCAAATAATGATTCCAGCAGGAATGATTGCCTATCTCCAGACTCTTGATATTGCAATAAACAAGCCATTCAAGGACCATTTGAGCATGGAACTCAATGACTACACTGAAAATAGAATGGAGAGAAATCAGCATGGAAACTTTGTGAAGCCTAACCTGCAAGAGGTCATGACTTGGGTGAAACACTGAAAGCTGTGTTGCCAATGCACTGTGAGCAGGCTACATGGACAAGCAGTGCTCATTTAAGGAGAGCTCTATTGCTAGGCATGACAGACTGGGGCCAATGGTTCTACAGGAAATGGAGTCACAAGAAATTCAGGCCAGAATTCAGGGGTTGGAGACTTATGACAATGTTCCAGAAGAAGATGACATGACTGTATCTGAATAACCTTTACATTATTGGGGCAACAGAATGGATTGCTTCTGCTTTCAATTTTATTCCCCTCCTCCAATACACATGTATTGAGATTTTTCTGCACTTTCTGTTAAGCATGAAATATTGCAGTGTGAAAGCCAAGGTGTAGATATTCTGAAGTTGAAATATTTGTTGCACTGTTTATGTAGAATTCTCACACAACTGTCAACTTAGAACTGTTTTCCAATAACAGAAAAGTGCCAAATAAATGCCAATTTGTGTACATGAATAAATGTTGATTTTTGTACATGAATAAATGAATAAATGTAGATTGTTGTACTGTGGGGGTAAATAAGGCGGTTTATTATTTGTAAATAAGGCATCACCTGATAATAAGCCCTAATGAGTATTTCAGCGGGGGAAAGAGTATAAGACCTGGTCTTTTTTTCGGGGAAATATGGTGTGTGTGTGTATATATATATATATATATATATATATATATATATATATATATATATATATATATATATATATATATATAGGGGTGGCCACGGTGGTGCGGTTTGATACTCGGCTGGGGTGCCTTCTGTGCAGAGTCTGCATGTCCTCCCTGTGGTCACGTGGGTTTCCTCCAGGTGCTCCGGTTTCCTCCCACATCCTAAAGACATGCAGTAGGTGGATTGGACACTCTAAATTGGCCTTAGGTGTGAGTGTGTGCATGTGTGTGCCTTCTGTGGAAGGTTGGGCATCAGGCTGGCAACTCGACACTGTAAAACTCCACTGCCAATCATGAGCGGACAGATGATCTGCTGTGGTGACCCTTAACCAGGAAAAGCCAGAAGAAGAAGATGTGTATAACAGGGATGTCTCTGTAAATGTTCCCATGTGTGAACATTATGTAAATGTGTTAGGTAGATATATGTGGGCATGGGCAGTCTATTTATCATTGTAATTTATAGCTATATATATATATATATATATATATATATATATATATATATATATATATATATATATATATATATATATATATATATTGGTATCATATGTATATGTGATACATACTGATAGACTTATCATGTGTGACAGGGATAGGGACAGAAAGATATGTATAAGAAGCTGTCTGTATGTACGGACATATTTCCACATAGCAGGTTTTTGTGAGGAATAGGCAACAGAATTGCACTCAAGCTAGCTAAGTGTAGGAGCATGCCCTGTAGGACTGTCAGTACTTACAAAGTGACTCTAGACCAGAGCTACCTGTATTCTGGTCCGGGATTTTGTGTGCTACAGACATTGGCTACTGCATCTGTTTCCACAGTAAAGCACTTCCCTGAAATTGTCCAAGGCATTCCCCGGCTGTGTGCTGTACTTAATATGTGACTGGGGTACATGAGGTAACACCACACACAGGGTGACAGTCTTCATACCTTTCACTGTACATGTTTTTGCAGAATGCCCAGTATTTTGCCCCATATTTCTGGTCTGTTCCTCATACATTTGTGGTGTTCTGGTAAAATATTGTATAATGCAGTCACTGAATTGTACTGACTACTGACACATTTAAATCATGACCTTTACATCCTATTTTGTTCTGTTTCAACCTGCTGCTATACTCGCAACCTTCTAAGTTCATCAAGGAATGTATAATGTCTGTCTCTAGTCTTGGCCCTTTATCCCCCCATTCTCTCTGATTTTGTCCAGCTTTCTTGCAGTAACAGATTGAGGGGTATGACATTCTATGGCAATACTACTGTACAAGTACCTCACATGAAAAAGATGTGAATGCTAAAAAATTCAAACTATCAACACCATTACTCATGCTAATGTCCCTAACCCAGTGAGTTACACCAGCCACTGGACAAAGAGGTGCAATTTCTCACGCAATGAACAGCATACATACATACAATTTCACCCCTGCGTTATGTGAGACATACAACATGTGGCCTTGTTCTATGTCACAGCCCTAGAATTGGCTCGCCTGCTGATATATCATTGCAGACTTACTGTTACAGCAGTTGTATGGAAACACTGATGTGTTGGGGGTGAGGGATGACCAGCCTATGCTCTGCTGACATAGACAGTTGTATGACTGTCCTGTGACTGCACTGTTTACTATCTCCCGTGAATAATGTAGTGGATTTATCAGCCATGTGGCCTAGTCCCTATTATGGAGCACATAATATTGGACAGAGTATCTGTTGTCCCAAGTGGCTATTAGATCTCTCCAAGTAGCCCAGTAGCCCACAACATTTCCTTCCATACATGCAACAGGTCCATACATATGCTACCATATTCTATTACCTCTTCCAAATGGTGTATAATTGAGTGATTTATCTTGTAAAAGCAGCAGTTGGCAGCATGGAGTACACAGCCAATACATGGTTAGGTATGGGTTGTGTGGGCTGGCTGGCATCAGTTTTATTATACAACTAGATAACCAAATGTAAAACTAAATGAATAAAAAATGCAGCAACAGGAAAAGGCAACTCCTTTATTAAATCCAACCAAAAAACTTAAGCAATTTCTTCCCTCGTTTACATCACAGGACTTCTTCAAAATGCACATGGTTCAGGTTCAGATAACAGGGTGAGGGGACTGTGTTTCTGTTATCCGAACTGAACCATGTGTGTTCTGAAGAAGTCCTGTTATGTAAACGAGGGATGAAAGTGCTTAACTTTTTTGGTTGGATTTAGTAAAGGAGTCGCCTTTTCTTGCTGCTGTATCTTTTAATCATTTTTAGTATATGTATGCAAGTTGGAGTAAGTTGTCAGTCCCTAGGGCCCTAGGTTGTCAGTGCATGTGCTATGCATTGTTTCTTGGCCAAGACCAGGGCATACTGGGCACACCTATGTCTGCCTACAGGTACATCCTCAGAGCTTTCTTCCTCCAAGTCCCCCTGTGGGTGTGGCTGTGGGTACCTAAGCACTAGTGGGTGACCTTGTATCCCTTCCCTTTTCTGATCCAGGTGCAGCTGTTTCTGCAGGATCATATTGTGTAGCATGGCACATACTGTGAACATCTATGCAAATTTGGCTGGAGAGTACTGCAGGGCTCCACCAGATATATCAAGGCACTGGAACCATGACTTCAGCTGCCCAAACACATGCTCTATGATGTTCCTAGTTTGTGTGTGTGTGCTTCATTATAGCATTCTTCCATGGGTGTGTGTGCATTTCTGATGGGTGTTATCATCCATAGTTCCAGTGCGTAACTGGCATTCCCCAGTAAATGGCCTTGAAGGATGTTCCCCTAGCAAACATCTGGTACAGCTGTGATGCTTGCAAGATATGAGAGTCGTGATAACTGCCAGGGCTGCCAGCACACACACATTCATGATAATGCCCTGGGCATTGCACACAACCTGGCAGTTGCTGGAGTGATACCCCTTGGGGTGATATAGATTCTACCCTCTTCATTGGGTGGTACCTTGATGTGTGCATGAGTGCAATCAATGGCACCCAGTACCTCAGGGTGTGCTACACAGTAGAAGTGTTGCATACTGCTGGCCCTCTCCTCAGGGGTGTGGGGAAAATAAATGTGCTCACTAGCATGTCGTAGCATAGCATTCAGGAACTGATGGAGTACCCTGGATGCTAATTCCCATGAGATCCCAATCATGTCCCCAGTTGCTCTTTGGACAGTACCTGTAGCTATTACCTTAAGAGCTACACATACCTTTTGTTTCCACTGGGATAGGTTCTACTCTGTTGGCTCTGGGTCTGAGTTGAGGGTGGCAGAGCTCAGTGAGTTCTTGTAGTATGTCCCTCTCCACCCTGTAGCACTCTACAATCTCAAGCTCATGTAGCCCCTGGAAGGTTACCCTGGGCCTAAACACTATTCTCCTTCTCAGTCTAGGCCTATTGTCAGCCACAGCAGCAGCATTGATTGCAGCATCTAGCACATACAGATGTTCAGACCTGCAGCTGCCCTAGCATTGTTTCAGTTCAAAATCCCAAGTCTGTACTCCACTGGTGCAGAGTATGGAGTTGAAATCAGATTATAGGGTGTATGCAGCCTTTATAGTTCTCTGCTCTAGGTGCAACCTGTATGATTGGTCACCTATGATGTATTCCACCTGCCAAGTACATCATTACAGACTGTTAATAGCCTTAGTTTAACTGAAAGAGGGGGTCTTCAGTAATTAATGTACCATTGGCTTTCTCAGCCAATTTTTTTTTATTTTGGACAGCCTTCCTTGCTCAGTACTGTGATGTGCTGTGCAAACACATGCTGCAAAGGTAAACAATGCTCAGTAGTCACTGCACACAACCCTATGAAAGGTCATGCTCACCATGGTGGCGCACCATGCAAACATGCTGAAACACGTGCCCTGAAGGCAAATAAAGCTTAGCAGCCAGTGTACACACCCCCTTGATGAGCACAGTGGCATGCTGTGCAAACAGGTGCTGCTGAGCTCTATTGAGCTTACAAGTCCTTAGACAGCCCCCCCTTGATGTCAGCTACCTCTTCTGTGGACACCAACATTGTTCTGTGCTTACACAGATGGGATCTACAGACACGGATACAAATTTGTGCCAATAAGTAACCCCACCTCATTTGCATAAGGATCTGTGTGCACAACCTGGAAACTACATGATCCTAGGCCCTACCTCATTGGCAACAGGAGCATTCCAACATTGTAGGTACTCCACGCAGGGTCTTATAATACATTACTGTCACATACTAATAAATTTGGTTTTTACACTCTTTTTTTTTTTTTTCATAGCAGCATGTCTGCACACAGCGGCAGGCCTTGCAAACATACCCACATCATTAAAAAAAAATAAAACTATTTTAAATTATTTCAAATAAGGTTTTGGAAACAAGCTGGATAATCTTGCACATATCTGTGTTTGCTATGCTATTTCTGTCATTCAAAATACATTTTGCAGCACTTGTTGTCTATTTAAAATCCTGTACACAGACTTTTTCCATGTGCACTATGTACACCTAAACGAGGTCTGCAGGACTACCTATCCGCTTGCTGGATTGTTCTACCTCCCTCATTTGCATGCAATTCATCTGCTTACAAGGTGATTTGCATGCCACGGATACTTCCGTGTTGGTACGTGCATGCTCGCAACCCAGCTCTATTTACTGGATCACAAACCTCCTTACTTTTCTTTAAGCAGTGTGTTTACATGGAAAAAAGTCCATGTAGTCTTAATTAAATCCCCCCACCTCCAGGTTTATTATTATCATTAAAACAAGTGCAGCTATCAGTTTTAGTCAAATTCTCTTTATTCCATTTTCTGGACTCTGGCTAGATGTAGTATTTTCTAATATCATCTGGGACTGAGTTTCACTACTGTGGTTTTATCACTGAGAATACTCACTCATCTACAGTAAAATAAAATGAAGTTTCAGAAAGACACCCTGTTGATTGCACAATGGGTAAGAATAGGTTATTGTCTTCAGTTTACTGAATATGTTTGGACAGCATCCATTTCTAAGAAGTTCAAACTTTAGAGAGTTGAGCAGGAATGTTGTTCAGTTTGTTATCGGTTGCCATTTACATCTGTTAAGAGATGTGAAGTTGTGTTCTTCATGTGTAGAATATATATTGCTGCATCTCATTAACATCCTTAGTCTTGAATCTTATAGAGAGGTCAGTATACCCTAAACCTGATGATGCGAGGTCAGTATACACTAAGGCTGATTGTACAAGGTCAGTATACAGTAAGGCTGATAATGCTGTCCTTAACTTTACTCTCAGCTCCTCTCAAAACACTAACTTGCCTCAAATGATACTCAAGAAGATGCTAAGGCTTATTTAACATTCTGATCCCTTCCGGCAACACTGTCTGCATAGTTAACTGGCTTCCAGTGATACCTGCAGCCATAGCTTCACTTGTTTTTCTTACATTCTATTTACACCAGGAGTGATGCCTCCCAGAGCACAAAAGTTAAAAAATTGCCAGTTACATCTGTTCTTGAGCTCACAACATCAGGAAGTATTAACATTTTTGAGACCTTTATTCTTGACTTAGACAAGGAGAAAGCTTTTTCAGGGTAGCACCATCTTGGAACTTATTCTCTGAATTGATAATTGATGGGTGAAACTATTAGAAATTACAGACCAAGATGTAAGCCATACTGGCAGCCTGTATGAATGCAATTACTTTAACAACAAGGGATAAACTCCTCATTGCTAACTGTGTCATTTTGTATCACAGGACAGTGGTGACTACTTTGTGATAAGTTTTTGCATATACTGTGCCATTTAGCTTGAGTGGTGTCTGAAGAAGTTCCCTTGACTAGACTGCCAACCCACACAACAATCAAAGAAACAAACAACAAAAATAAATAATGACATTTTAATTTATTTCAGGATATGGATTTTCATTGGCTAGTGACAGTTTTTTAAAGGAAGTGTTTTCCTTGCTTATTGTTTGCGCTGATGAAGTCTGTATTAACTAATAAAGACAAAAGCACTCAGTAATAGTTATTACAAAAGGCTATTTGTATTTCCTGAGTGGTTCCATTTTTTTATTTTTTTTATCTGGTTGTGTAGTATTGTTATATTCTTGAAAGTAAATAATGCAGTGATGTAGATTTCTATTATGGGCAAAATTCCAACCACATATCTAAATGTTTGCCATTATCTTAGACACAGAAGATAACAAATATTTCTCAACTATGGAATATTTATTTCAGTACAAGTTAAGAGATTTATAAATTGAATGGCCAGTTCTTGCATGGTGGTACAGTTTTCATTAACTTGTTGGAACATATCTTTTGTGAGCACCTGTTTATCACTACTGCTGCTAAATAGAGAATATGTTGGTTTTCTTCCCTATAGGTTAATAGATTCATATGTAATTCCTAGGCAGCTGATTGGGCAAATCATTAGTACCTTAACCAGTGCATATACCATAACTCCACTACTTTCTTTCCCTTTACCATCCATTCATCTAGGCAGTGTTTGAAAAGTGTTAGGGACTTATTTTGTTTAATATGAAGGGGACCTGTTCCAGAAGAAAGAAATTCAGATAGAGGGTATGGGACAAAAGTTGTTTACAATGAAGAATAAGCCTGGAGGAGAATAACTCTTTGGGATAGGTATCTATCCTAACAGCAAACTCTATTTATGTTAAGATAAAGGCTTAGTCAGTTGTATGGGTGTCAATGGTGTTATTGCTTTTGCATTCACATAAGATGTCATGCAGGTCAGGGTTATTAGATGCTCTGCAGGCTAGGCAGAGGTCATGATGAAGAATTTTGTATGAGATGAAGAAGAAGAGAGATATAACACTTATGCATTCTTCAAAGGGCATGAACATAGACCTTTGATTTTCTTAGTGAGGAGATATTGGAGTCCTTCATGATGGGCCACACTTCTGGGCAAGTATATGCTGAAAGGAACAATATAATCTGTTACGTGTCTACTAAGACAAAAGAAAAGAAAGATAACATTTTTGGAGATGGATCTGTGTGCTTTGGACCTTCCATCTTCCTACTTTGCTATTGCTATATCAGTTGAAAAACATCATTCAGTATTTTATTTATTTTTTAATTTATAAATTTACATTTGTGAAACAGGGTAGTCATACTGGGTGGAGAGACCCTTTTAGCAGAGTCTCAGGGAGAAAAATTCCTATTTATAATAGCAGGTCAATAAGATTCAAGATTTTTGGCTCATATTTTTGGTCTGTTCCTCATAAAATATGTGGTTTCTGGCAAATCACTGAGATGATCTGAGGACTGAAGCCACAAAATTATGACATACATTGTAGTTTCAATCTTCAAATCCTTCAGAAAATGCATGTTAACACAAACCACGTTACTCTAGCAACTTTCTAAGTTGATAAGAGCAATATAAGATATGTCCCTATTTTTGGGCCTTTGCTACGCCCCCATTTTATCAGGGTTTGTCCAGATTTCTTGCACTAAGAGGGTGAGAGGTATTCATGTGGTAATAGAAGAAAATCATACAGCAAGAAAGAGTTATAACATACAGTTTATGCATGGATTTAAGAAGGTCAGGTAGGTTAACTCTGCCTTTCAGTAGTAAGTAAAATAGCAGTAGACTGGAAGCAAGGATGTTATGTAGTAGGAGACAATGCAGAACAGAAGGAGTGGGACAGAAACTTAGATGCTGAAATGGCATATCATATGTTTTAGTTAATAATGTAACAGTGATTTATGACTGGGTGGCAGCAAATTAGTACCTTAGTTTTACTTGCATTGTAATTAGTTACATACACATTTTAAATATCGAGATTTTTGAAAACTTGCCAGAGGATATGCATAACTGCTGTGCTAAATGAGATAATCTCCCAGGGGTTTCAAAATTAAAATATTCCAAAAACTGCAATTAAATGAAATTAAGTTTTCAAAACATTTAATTGCTCTCTTGCACCATTTGTATGAAAAGAGAAATTGAAAACCTTGAGTAAGAGAAATGGCTGTATGTTGTTTGCTATTTGAATCTGATTTAGCATATCAGCTAGACATTCTGACACAGCCATTTAACTATTTATAAAACAGGCAGGCAGAATATTGAAGTCTGATAACATTTATTTATTTATTGACATTTGTTTACCTGGAAAGTCTGAATGAGCAGTGTACTTGTTTAGCAGAGACTTGGGGAAAAAGTTTAATTACAGGCATCATCTGCATTGTGCCATCATTTATAGTCAGTTTCATTCATGAGCAACAGTTCCATTATTCAGACATCCTTGACATCAGTTACATTACTTACAAACAGTTTTGATTAAAAAACAATATATATATATATATATATATATATATATATATATATATATATATATATATATTTATATACATATATGCATATATGCATATATATTCTAATACAGAGAGGTATATGCAATGTATTATCACCAGTATGCATAGATTGTAAGGTTTTAAGTAAGTATTTGTTGCTATAAAGACTTGTACAAAATTTATGACATATGAAGAAAAGATCAATAGTCAGAGCAGCCCAAAAGAATAAAGGAAGGAGGAGACACAAGGAAGATGAAGGAGACGAGATGATAGAGAAGGGTATAATTGTGATAATGGTAAAACCACTTGAAGAGAAAAGAATGTTGCGAACCACGTCTCAATGACCAAGGAGTCCAAATAGCCAAATAAAACACCATTCTCATTTATTCAGACAGAAACACAGTAAAAGTCATGCAGTAAAACGTTCCCAATAGAAAAGAACAATCAGATTCCCTAGTGCCTCGGCTACTAAATAGTCTTTACAGAGTAATTTCTATTCTAAAATGCACTTCCTTATATATTGTGATATCACATCCAGTTAAACAATTAACACAATCAAACACTTAGAACTTTAATGAACCTTCATAAAAAGGGTACATATTAGATGAACGAATGTTCATCTTAGCAAACGTTCACATGAGCGAATATTGCGGAACTCGAAACCACAATTGTGAGATTGCGGTACAGTGAAGATGTGAATATTTGCCCTTTCCTCACTGTAGTGCAATCTCAGAGTTGGAATATATTTTTAGCGGGGGGTGTGAGGGGTGCAGGCCCCCACAATTGCAGTTTTGAGTACCTGGATATTCGCTCATGTGAGCGTTCGCTAAGATGAACTTTCGTACATCTTATATAGACCCCATAAAAAGCATCTCCAATTGTAATTTTGTTTAAACCCCTTGGATAGTGTGTATTGTATTTTAATATAAAAATAGATTTTTTTTCTCCGTAAATGATATTTAATACTTTCTTCACTCAGAAAATGATTCCTAATCTGTTCCAAAACTGTTATTTGTAAACCTGTCAGATCTCACTCGATATTTATTAAAATGTTCTGCTACTGGACTGATTCATTTGTTTTTATCATCTGTCTTATGTTCTTTAATTCTTGTTGCAAGGCTCCTTTTAGTCTCCCCCACGTAAAATTTCTCACATGGGCACCTTAGGCCATAAATAACCCCTGCACTCTTACAAGAGTATGATCCCTCTTCTTGAAATTTCTTATCATTAATGGTTGGAAAGGTTCTAACCACATACTTGCAAACTGAACATCCCCCACAAGGGGATGTACCCTTCAAGATAATTTCTTGTTTCCTTTGACTTGATGATCTCTTAAAACTCCCATGGACTAAAACGTCCTTAAGACTTCTTCCTCATTGATAGTAAAAGTTTAGCTTAATGTCCTTTAAAAAGGTAACCTCCCTTTTAGCAGAATTCCAATAGTACTTTATCACGTACTCTAATTTATCGGAGAACAAAGTATATTTGGAAACAAAGAAGAGATTTTTATCTTGGTCTTATAGTTAACCCCTTATGCCTATTTTCTCTTCAGAAATTAGAATTTCTCTCTCTCTTCTTTACTTTGTTGTAACCTTCTCTAACCTGATGTTCAGCATAACACTATTCAAAAACATAGCAACTGCTTTCTGCATTTCCCATTCACATTCTTGTTTATCAGTACATAACCTACTAATTCTAAGCAGTTCCCCATAGGGTATTGATGCAATTGTATGAATAGGGTGACAACTAGTGGCATAAAGCATTTAATTTTGTTGATCAAACTTCCTAAATATTTTAAGTTTTATCTTACCATTTGTCCTGCCCTCAATAGTAATGTCCACATAATTGACATTTCTGCCTTTCTGCAAACCATCAAACTTCATAGCAAATCTATTATTATGCAAACTTTCTATGAATTCTGCCACTTCCTCATAGCCTCCCTTACAAATAAAAATCAGGTCATCTATAAACCTAAAATAACATTTTACATATTTCCTGTAAAAGTTACTTCTGTAGATATACATATTTTCAAAGAGGCCCATGAAGAGGTTGGCATACATGGGGGCGAAAGCCACCCCCATCGCAGCCCCTTGCATTTGTTTTTACAAACAGCCATCAAATACTAATGATATTATTTGTAAGGCAGAAAAAAATCAATTATTTTATATACTGAGTCCTAGGACTATCTCCTAGAAAATGTTCCAATGCTTCCAAGCCAAATTTATGTTGAATATTTGTATAAAGACTGACCATGTCTATTACCAAAAAATACATATCTTCCTCCCATTCTACTTCCTGTACTTTATCCAAAAAATCAAAAGAATCTTATATATATAAGATGGTAGTTTCACTATCTCTTTAAGCAAATACTGGTGTAGGAAGCAACCTAAATTATGGGTAAAATGCTCACATGCTGAAACAATCTGTTGTCCCGGGGGAGTTTTAAGATCTTTATGTATTTTTGGCACACAGAAAAAAATGGCCATCATTCTATCCTTATTTCCAAATTTATGCTGTAAATCTGGGTCTGAAAAATATTTCAATCTAACCCCCTTGTGCATCAGCTCCTCATATTCCTTTATAGCTTTTCATATACCCCCATTCCAACTTTCTTATAAACTACTTCATTATTTAAATGTGAAAGAGACATCTCATAATAATGTGAGAAATGCATAACCACCAAATTGCCCCCTTTATCCGAAGATTGAATACCAACTGTTAATTTGTACTACGTTTTTTCAAACTGTTCCACTCATCCTTACTCATATTATACTCTATCCTTCCTTTAAAGAACTCATTAAGCACCCTTTCCACAACATGGTTAAGTACATAATAAAATTGTTGAACACTTTTGTTCCTGAATGTAGGAATAAAATTACTCATGCTTGCTATACCCATAGTATCAAAAGTACAATATGCATTTACATCAATATCTGATTGACACGAGAAAAAAACTTCACTTTACATTGTTACATCATTTAATATTTTGACTTGATCAGCAGTATTAGCATTAAAAAAAAATCCAAAATATGCATTTTATGAACAGGTTTAAAGAGGTCCACCTTAACCTCATAAAGCCTAGGTAAAGCTGTCGGAATGAACTTAAGACCCTTATTAAGTACTGATAAATCTGTAGCACTAAATTCATGACTAGATAAATTCACAACATATTCATTGCTACTACAAAAGGCAGAATTATTTAATACCTCATTAATATGTCCATTTGCCTCTTTTCATATGGGAACCATAACCTTGTTCCCCATAAGTTTCGTGTCCATAACAGATCCTTTTGTTATTGCTGCCTTGTGGGTCTGGCTGTTCACAAAAAGTTCTTTGAAAATGTTTCTCATTAATGGGCTTTGGTAATGGTGAAAAATTCATGTTATCTGCTCCTTCTTCCTCTGCTGAGGATGCTGTACTCTCCCCCAAAGCACAATTATGAAAGTGTGCTGATCTCAATTCCTGCTCCTCCTGAAACCTTACTCACTGGCATTTCGGTTTTTGATTGGACACCAAAATGAATGCCTTCTTGCATTCATAATCACGAAGGTCCCTGTGCAGTTTGGTTTTCTTTCTATTTACAATGTCCCTTTCAAAAGAAACCAAACAATCAATGCTCTGCAAAAAGGTCTCAAGGGCAGAGCTGTTAGTTTCTTTTAAAATACCCACACACACTTTTTTAGTTTCTTCCTTGAGTCGGCTCCTTTTGAGTGAATCTCTCTTAATGAGAATATCAACCCATTAAGCACTACACCCGTGTGCTGCTGCCACACATCAATCATGAAAAACTCTTTCTTCCTCTAGTGACAAATCAAAATGAGTGGAGGGACTTTTAATTGCCCGTAAACCTCTGGGCATTATTTTTAACTCTTGATACCATGCTCTGAAGATTAAGAAAAACAGATGCTTCTGTAAAGATAAGCTTCTCCATTTGTTCACAAAGATTCTGTATAGCAGGAATGGATGAAAATTCAGTTTTCTTACCAATTGAGGCAAAGGGCTTAGAGAACCGCTTACACCTGTCCTCTTCCCACTTGTTGATCACACCTGCCATACTTTCAGATCAAGTATTCACAGTTCTGTCCATTCTATCCACTCCCTCACCTCCAATAGTAGTGTCCGATTGTAGTAAATAGCTATCTGTGGTATTCTGAGTAAAGTCCATACCTGTCTCCTGGAAAATGCAGGGTAATGAAGTACATGACTCACTGGTCATGGAAAAATAATGGTAAAACCACTTGAAGAGAAAAGAACATTGTGAAGTACTTCTCAATGACCAAGGAGTCCAAATAGTCCAATAAAACACTGTTCTGATTTATTCAGACAGAAACACAGTAAAAGTCATGCAGTAAAACTTTCCCAAAAAAAAGAACAATCAGATTCTCTAGCACCTTGGCTACTGAATAGCCTTTACAGAGTAATTCCTATTCTAAAATGCACTTCCTTGTATATTGTGATATTACATCCAATTAAACAATTAACACAATCAAGCGCTTAAAACTTTAAAGAACCTTCATAAAAAGCATCTCCAATTGCATTCTTTGTTTAAACCCCTTGGATAGAGTGTATTGTATTTTAATATAAAAATAGATTCTTTACTTCATAAATGATATTTAATACATTCTCCACTCAGAAAATTATTCCTAATCAGTTCCAAAACTATTTGTAAACCCATCAGATCTCCCTCATGATATGTATTAAAATGTTCTGCCACTGGACTGATTAATTTGTTGTTTTCAACATCTCAAACAGTTTTGATTAAAAAAAAAATATATATATATATATATATATATATATATATATATATATATATATATTTTAGTATTTTGAAATTAAAATACCGATGTCTTGAAATACTGGTAACCAGAAGTGCGAAATTCAAAATCCCGAAGTACAGAGATTTTGAATTAGCGCTTCTGGTGTTGTGGTGTCTGAATGGTAAGATATGAGTTTGGATATGTATGTAAGTGTATGTCTGTTGGTTAGGGGCTTTAGTGTCTGTCAGGGTGTGTTTTGACTGTGATGTGTGTGTGCGAGGGTGTGTATATTGTGTGGGAGTGAGTTGCTTGTGTGTGTTTGTGCAATCTCAGAGTTAGTATATATAAGAAGGGGGGTGCCCCCCACATGGGAGGGTGCAGGGAGGTTTGCCCCCCTTCTTATCTGTAGTGTAAGATATATTTGAGTTGGGGGGAGTGGTGTGTATGTGTTTGTGTGTGCTGTATCTGTAGTGTAGCGTCGGGATTTTGAAATTCGCAGTTTTAGTGTTTCGGTGTTTGGTATCTTCGACTATGTAATTTCGAAATACTGAAATTCAGGACTTCAGTATTTTGAAATTACAAAGTGAATCCATATATATATGTATCTATATATATATTAATATATATATATATATATATATATATATATATATATATATATATATATATATATATATATATATATATATATATATATATATATATATATATTATTACAGGGAGGTATATGCAATGTGTTATCATCAGTATGCATAGATTGTGAGGTTTTAAGTGACAGTATTCGTTACTATAAAGACTTGTTCAAAATTTATGACATATGAAGAAAAGATAAATAGTCAGAGCAGCCCAAAAAAATAAAGGATGGAGGCACAAGGAAGATAAAGGAGATGAGATAATAGAGGAGGGTATAATTGTGATAATTGTACATTAACTTTTGTGCAGCAGTGTCATGGCACAAATTCATTGAGCTATTAGTACCTGCTTAACTAGGAGTGGTGCTGGTGCACACATTTATCTATCAGGTGTTGCTTCAGTTGGCATTTCAAGCCTTTCAGGTTGTATACTATTATTGAGAGGAGTGGGATGGTATTCCAGCTATTAGGAATATAATGCAAATACAGAGGGGTATCCTGCATTGTTGTTAGGCTTAGTTATAGAGAGAAAGGATTTGTCAGAGCAGAATAGGAGCCTCTTAGTGTAAGGCTGAATGGTGGGGTGAAGAGATATGAATTCTACAGTGTTTTGTAGTAGTTTGAAGGTTGTAATTAAGTGTGAGTACAAAAGAGAATTATTTAGTTCAAGCTAGTTTGGTTGTTTTAGAGAGAGTCAGTGGTGTGACCTATATTGTTGTTTTGTTGCAAATTTGATTACTTTACTGCAGCATTGTTGTAGTTTGACTGATTGAGAGGAGTTGAGCTTGGTTAGGATAGAAGAGGCATATAATCAGGTGGGAAGTAGAAAATAAGTGGCTATGTTTTGTTTAGCAGAGTCTTTAAGGTAGTATTTAACTCTATAGAAGTGACCTAGCTTTTGGTGAGTCTTCTTTATGGTTTGCTGAAAGTGGAGATCGAATTTCAGGTGATCATCTATAATCACACTTAATAGTTTGGTGTGGGATACCAGTTATATATTGGTCTTGTTGGATGGCAACATACTGAAGGTAGTCTTTTGGATGAGGGAGAGTTTGGGGTGAACAGTGGTAGTTTAGTGATTTGTGGATTCAGAAGGAGTTTTGAGTTGGTGAGTCAAGCTTCTATGTAGTAGAAGGATTTCTGGGGGAGTGTTTGGAGCATGGGTCATATCCTGGCACCAAATATAAGTGTGGAGCCATTGGTGTATTGTACTACGGTGTCCTTTGTGTCTGCTGTGCTTAGGCCATTGATAAGTAAGTTAAATAGTAGAGGCCCTAAGATGGAGCTTTGTGGGACTCTGACAGGTATAGGAATAAAAAGAGAAGAAATCATCTTGCCATTTCACTGTTTGGGACCTATTAGTGAGGTAACTAAGAAACAAGATAAGTGATAAGGGTAATAGCCCAGATAAATAGAGCATATTTAGGAGAATTTGATGACTGACTGTATCAAATGTCTTGGAGTGATCCAGAAATAGAGCTGAGATTAGAAAACCTGAATTTCTAGTGTGATGTTTTATATTTGTGAATCTTAGAAGAGCAGTGTTTGTACTGTGATTGGGTCTGAAACTATGCTGTGTGGGAGAGCAAAGTTTATTAAAAGTAATATATGTAGTAAGTTGAGAGTGAATACATCTTTCCAAGATTTTGGATAAGGGTGAGAGAATGGAAAGTGGTCTGTAGTTTGTGAGCTTGGTTGATGAGCCACCTTTATGGGAGGGGTATTATATAAGATTGTTTCATATGATGGGGACACATTTTTCTTGGTTAGTGCAGTATATTAGAGTTGAGATACAATATGCAAGACTCTGTGGCAAGTTTGAGGTGCTCAGATTGAAGCTAGTCAGGGAGCAGTGGTTGTTGTCTTATGGGTATGTAGATATTTTTTAACTGTAGAAGCTGGTACAGGAGTGAGTGTGAAGGTATGTTGTCACTTCAATGATTGAAGTGGGGTGAATGTATTTGTAGTAGTTTTGTTTTGTTTTATAGGAAGAAGGTGGCTGTATATATAAAACTATGAGTTAAACTGTGAAGCAACCCTTTGTGAACTCGGTAGGGGATGGGCTGGATTGGGTTGATTTTTCTAGGACTGAGCAATGTCTTTATTGATCTCCAGAATTTTTTTGGATAGTTTGATGATGAATTTTGGGTGTTGCTATATTTAGCTTTTTTGTCCTGTTTTATGCATTGTTTATTATGGTTTCTTAACTGACTATATTATTTGAGACTTGGTTTGTAGCCATGACTTTCAGGCTTTAACTCTAAGTTGCATGAGTTGTTTTTTTTTTTTTTTTTTTAGTTAACCAAGGTTTGTGTCAACTCTTTTGTTTTTATGGATACTTGCTCTGCTAGGATATTTTAGAAATATTATATTAAATTTGTCTGTTGCTTCATTAAATGGAATAGTTTTAAGTAAAGTACTTTTTGATCTGGATCAGACTGGAATTAAAAGTTTCTTTTTGAACTTAGTGTAATTTCTGACTGTGTCTTAGTGATGAACCTTGTGGGGCTGTTTGGAGTATCTGATTATGTAGCTTAGGTAGGGGTTGCTTAAGGCAGTGATGCCAAACCTGTGACATGCATGTCAAAGGTGACATGCCATGACATTTTGGGTGACACACCAATGTTCACCAACACTCGAGTTACCAAAGAAACTGCTTTTGTATTTGTTGCTTGTGTGAAGTGCATTGAATTTTGTGCCAGGAGCCAGTTCAACAACACTGCTGCAGAGGTAAGGAAGTTATTAACCTCACAGACTATTTCGGTATACTTTATCGATAGAGTCTGCAAAGGGCAGTGCTGACATTGTTTTCTCTTTGTGGTTAAACTTCTGTAAAGGGCAAGTGATCTGCATTTCTAGGAGTGTGCTCTTTTACATTCCTCTCAACTGTCCTTCTTAATCCCTGCTAAAGCTGGTAACTTTTTACACTTAATAATGACAATGATTAGATTTATAGACTAATTTCACTTCAAATAATGTATATTAATTCACATTCATTTTTTTTCTGTCAGTGTCTCAAATTAATAGTATTAATAGTTTAAAACTGTCCATGTCGCTTATTTCTGGATTTGTCCCTGATTCTGCTGAGCTTTCTCCCTGATATATTAAGAGCCATGCTGTTTTATTTTTATTTTTATTTTTTTATTTTTATTAGTGCCATATTTAATATGTAATCAAGTTGGATTTGTAAAATACTGCACATAGATTTTTAAAGATAGAAGGGTAATATGATTATTTTTATTTTTATTTTTATATATATAACAATATTTTATGTGATAAAAATTTTTTATATACATAGGAAATACATATATTTAATATTTAGGGAGATATGTTGCTTTATTTCATTTTATTACACTTTATTATAAATGTTGATGCAGCTGCTTTAACCTATGTCAATAGACCAAGTAAACAGAAGTGAAATATTGGGACTTCTGCTTTAAACAAAAAAGCCAATGCCTCATTATTTAATCATTTGATCCATCAAGTAATTAATATCATTGCTTGATTGTTTAATTATATGGCTCAGTTGAGTATATAAGCAGAAGGGTTTTACTTAAAAAATGTAACCTGATGAAGCATACTTGACGTATGTGAAAGCGCTCGTTTTTGTTCTGTCTTGTGAATAAAAGTTTTATTCTACATCGTGGTGGATTCCTTGGTTTTTATCTAGTATCTCTTGTGCCTACTCCGTTGGAATCCTTTGGATGGTAACTAGCCTGTTTTTGCTGAATGACAATGATTAGATTTATAGACTAATTTCACTTCAAATAATGTATATTAATTCACATTCATTTTTTTTCTGTCAGTGTCTCAAATTAATAGTATTAATAGTTTAAAACTGTCCATGTCGCTTATTTCTGGATTTGTCCCTGATTCTGCTGAGCTTTCTCCCTGATATATTAAGAGCCATGCTGTTTTATTTTTATTTTATTTATTTATTCATTTATTTATTTATTTTTGTTTTGGGTGAGGGTCACATGCAAGCAGAGTCAAATTAGGCATTTTTCAAATTTTTGACACACCACGTTGGTAGCGTTGTTACCTCACAGCAAGAGGTTCTCCCATTCGATTCTTGGCATGGCTTGGGAGTGCCTTCTGTGTGGAGTCTGCATGTCCTCCACATGGTTGGGTAGCGTTCGAATGACATGCGTGCATAAATGGACATGCCTTTGTTGAAGGTTGGGCATCGAGCTGGCACCTCAGCGTTTCGTAAAAAAAAATCTACTGCCAATCATTAGCGGACTGGAGTTCCGCTGTGGCAACCCCTTACTGGGAAAAAGCCGAAAAACAAACAACAACAACAACCAAGCCCAAAAGGTTTGACAACACTGCCTTAAGGTATCAGGTAGGGTGCCACTTGTGGCATCTTTATTTGTGGTGGATATTGTATTCCCCAACCAATTATTACAAAGAGCAATCAGTTTATTGTCTATGCAGAGCAGTTAACATGGAAATGCATGGTAGAACAGGTTTTCTTTAATGTACTGAATGCAGACACTAAGAAGCCAGGGAGACAAAGTAAATGGCATATGCAGTGTAATCTACTGATTAAGAGAAAGAACACTGGACAATTTATTAAGTGGTCCTTAGAGTGCAAAAACTACTATTTTGAGGTGAATATCACAGCCATTTTAAAGCATGGGACAAGCATGTATTTGATTACTTAAAGTTAATACACAGTAAGGTTTTTCATGTTAAACTTGCTTAAATTGTACAACAGCAAAATTCTCAGTGAGTACTTTCACAGAGGTAAAGCTTGTGGAAGAGCTGTTGCTATTTCAGGGTCAGGGATCAATGTAGTGACCAAAGCATCTGAAAGGAAATAAAAAAGAAACACTCTACTTAACTAAAATGTTATATGGAGGCAATACAATTAATATATAAGTTCTTAGCTTATTCCAGGAGATGGGAGATCATTTTAAGTCAGAACAAGAGAATATGGGCTACTCTAAGAATAGAGAGAAAGTAAGAAAGTGCCTGAGAGTAAGACCAAAAAAGGTTTAGGAGGAGTTATACTGACAGAGAACCATAGTAATATACTGTATAAAGCAAATTATCAGGACAAAGTATTACACTGATAAGAACATTATAAAGCCAACAGCCACAAGGCCTTTTTAAGCCGAGCCATGCATTAAGCATTTATCAAATTTATCAGTACATCAAAATACCTGAAATTACATGCATACTTGTTAAAGGACACAGGCTCCTGAGTTATAATTTAGCTTTAACTATTTAAATTTCTTGGATATCTTGGTGTCACAGTTTAGCTCATGATGTACATTTCAAAGAAGTAATTAAAATAAATGTGGAACAGAGGAACCAATCAAACCTATATAGAAGGTCCAACAACAGGGAATTAAGAGACACATCACTAATTGTAAAGGCTGTTCTAAAACCTCTGGGGAGACTATTGATCTGCATAATGCATTCTTTCCATATGCTATTTGATTGAATACTAATAGCCAAAAACATCTTTGCATGATGATTGAGGATACATCTTTCTCCATTATTTGTGAACTTAGAGCTAATATATAAGTTGGGAGGGGAGGAGTCAATGTTAGTCCCCACAGTAGGAAGAAAAAAAAAATCATTGTCTTCTGTTCTCCAAATCTGTTTTGGCCATTAGTTCTCTATCAAATGGCATTTGGAAAAGATGTACTTGATACGCCAACATCATTTCCAACTTTGTAGGGATCCTTCAAATGACTTACTTATTTCAAGAGTAAATACGTTCATGCTTAAACCATTCACAAGAAATTCCTTTGCTTGTAAAACATAGGGTCTAGGAAATGTTCAGCATGGTATTGTAATGATTTCCAAGAATCAGCTCAATCAACAAAATGGTTCAGCAGTCAAAATCTGTTGGTAAATTTTAAGGAAAAAGTCACCTGATCAGAGGTTAGTAGATTGGACACTGGAGTGTTCATTATGCACACAGGTGTAAATTCCTGCATCTTGTGTATTCCAGTCAGTAATGTTTCCTCAGCTACAAACAGTTGTTATTTCACTTAAGGATGGAAATGTAATACTCTCCTCATGTACATGGATCATGGCTGTATCACGGAATTTAGATGAAAACTGTAGAGAACAGAAACTATACAATATATTTTAATAACATTTGTTGAAAGCCTGCACATTATTATTTGAAATTAGTCTCAAAAGTTCAAGATAAAGCTATAAGGACTGTAGGGTTTATTCTTTGGAACATTAGTTCATGAACCCCTTCTATTTTTGGTTAGACTGCATGTACTGTGGCTAAATAGAATTTCCATTTTGTCTGATAAGAAATTGGAATATGAAGAATTGATTCTGGCAGCCAGAAGACTGAATATCTATCCATTAAGAGCTCAATATAAATCTGTGTTAATGGGGTTTTGGCTATGTAGTATACCTAACAAACCTTTGGTACAGAGCTTATTCAGTTTATTTTATATATAAATTAAGCAACTAAGAAATCCAATTGTGATGCTGTTTAAGAGGATGTGGTAACATCATCTACAGACTCAGTAGATCATCTCTAGATTGAGCACTGGAAGTGGACAAGATGTCTAACTACATACCCTACAAAAGGCTGGAAATTCAAAATATTTCCATGGAAGTGTCTTTGAAAATATTTCTTCACCCTCACTCAGACTGTACATATATCCAGGTGCACATCAGGCATGCATCTGAGTGTTAAACCATGATTAAAAACTATTCATGGCAATGCTGTCAACCAGATTGACAAAATAAGGCTGGATCTTATAGACAAAGATCAACCCAGGTTTGATGAAGGTAGACAGCCCTCTGATAATATATTTTGTGCCACCTGGGTGTTAGAAGCTAAGAGGAGACAGGAGAGAGGGGTCAAACCTGTCAGTTTGGACACTAAGAAAGCATTTCAACAGGTTGACTAGGTATTTTTAGACTTATGTTGTTTGGATTCAGACATAGGGGACAATGTGATCTAAGGAAATACTCTATAAAAAGCAGAAAATTCAAACTATTTCTATGGAAGTGTGTAAACAAATATTTTTATCCCTGTCTTAGTGTGAGCACAATTCCAGGTGCACTTAATGCACACTGGAGTTGTGGCAATCTATAGACAGGGACTTTAGTGGCATATTTTTTGGTCCTTCAATAGATTACACGGATTCAAGAGTATTCTACAAGTCAAGCTCAATAATGTTTTTCAGTTGGTCTATCTTAGACTGAAAACCTTTCCCTCCTGGAGGATGTCCTGGGAATCTAATTGATACTACTTGAAAGAAAGATTCTCTTTTTGATTTTGTTAAAATCTCATATGTTAATCAAGTAAAGCAAATGCTAAATGAGATATTGCAAATGGAAGGGAAGCATGACATGGCTGACTAGAAGCTAGTCCATATTTAGAAATGGAAGAAATGGATTCTTTTTCAACAATTGCCCCAATTTATACTCAAGCAGCTGGCTTGGTTGTATAATGTTTTTCTTGGTCAGGGAGACAAGTACATACAATTTTCTGGGAGGTGGGCCACTGTAAATGTAACATAATGATTATAGGTTGTAGTAACAAAAACAATTCAAGTTAAATAATTTATTATAAGATTGAATGAAGAGCAACAACTACTCATTTATATTACTGGCTGGTGAGGTATAGTGTCATTAGGAACTTATGCATGTGTTTGGATGTGTTTGAGTGTGTTTGTGCGTCAAAAATAATATAATCTGTGGGCACACACACACACACACACACACACACACACACACACACACACACACACACACACAAACACACACACACAATATTTGTAGGCATGTATGTAAATCTGGTATCAGGAAAAAATAAAAGCAAGTAATTATTTGTCACACATAGAACATATACCTCCAAAGAGCTTTCAGGGACCTAGCAGCCTTCACACCCCTGATTTTATAACTGGATTTTGGCACAGAAATACCATAGATATCTGCCTAGGCCTAACCTAGTCTAAAACCAACCCCATTTAGATTTGGGAATAGAAAGTAGCTAAAGATTGTATGGGGGCTGGGAATACAATAGTAATTATTTCTTATTCCTTTAAGTTTTTTTACAGTCAAACTTAAGAGTATCCGCACTATTTCTTATCACTTGCCTAGGGACAGTGTACTGTCCTGGAGCAGCAAGACAGAATACATTATTATGCTTGTTCTTTTTCACTTTCCTCACAATCAAACCTCATACTTAGATAGAGGTGGTTATCATTTGGTGATAGGGCTAGGGAGGCATGCACTTTATTAATATGTAAGCAACAAATTCAGATATATTACTGCATTCTATTTCTTTCACATTTATTCTATTCTGACATTAGAAGGATTCACAAAAGGTATCTGTCATGGCTGTATTCATGAGGAAGAATGTCACATAGTTGTGTGACAGCAGCAACTTGAAATATATGACTGTAACTATTTGTTCTTTCACTTTCTAACTTGACAAGCATCAGTGGGATTCAAAGAAGTTGGCTATCTTTTTTGTCTATTTAGGTTAGCAGGGAGGCAGACACTATTCCCAGATAAGTTCAACTCGGACAGACACAGCTTATTCTTTCCTTAAAAAAATGCATTTTTAGTTAGGATTTTTGTACAGGCCATCAATGGATCAAAAAGTTGAAAAAATGATTTAAGTTACACCTTGTAGCATCTAAATCTCTGTGAATTTTAGGGGGCCTAGTGTCCTGAGACATCCAACTCAATTTCTTTCATCCACAGTTATTACTTTAGATTGTTGGCCTATTAGGATCTGTTGGAGGGTTATAAGAAAAAGCTGAAGAATAAGAAAAAAATGTGAAAAAAAAAACAAAAACGGAATCTGGATGGTGGGGGTAGACTAGGATGGAGAGATAATGGGGAGCACTCGTCGATGTGATGGGTAGACAGTGAACAATGGATCACTCCCCATATGTTCTCTAAAGCCATCCTTACAGCCATTGTATATGATAGCTGAAGTTAGAGTTTCTTTTTGTGGCTTATTAAAAGAGTGAGTGGCTAGCATGGCAAGGGGTATGCATATATTACATAGGATAGGTATTTCTCAGGAAATGACAGGTTGTGAACATTCCAACCCAGTTGACAGCAAACACTGTTTGTGAGTTCATTATCTTATTTGTCAACTAAATTCAAGCTGATCGACAGATGTTTAAGCCATATCTCTTAAGTCATGAGGTGATCGAAAATGACTTATCTACCAATTAAGCAGTATGCAAGAGACTGTGAACTGTGTAACACTAACTTCTGGTGACCCTGCTGTATCAGCTACCTCTAGCTGGTGTAGTAAATACAAAAAATATATATATATATATATATATATATATATATATATATATATATATATATATATATATATAGGCAACTGTAACACTGATGTTTTGGTAAAATACCTTGCCAAGAGAGAATAGTGGTATTGAATATGATTGTTAAGGTGAAGGAGTGGCATCTGCTATTCCCTGGGAGTATAAACTGCCTTGTCTTTCACCTACATTTTAATTATCTGTTATTAAAACATTAATTGTTACCTAAGGCTTTGCTGGGAGGATCAGAGGATACAAGAAGAGATGGATGGTTTAATCGCAACTCAGAAGTGTTGACTAATGTGGAGTAATAGAGTATGCAAGAGTGTAAAAAGAAATTGTAGTAAATCATGAACGGGGACAGGAGGCCATAAGCTGGAATTCAGGTGAAAAGTGATTCAAGGGCCTTAAAGGAGTATACAATGGAGGACAGAGGGAATGAAATTGCAGAATTGGATAGCTAAAGAGATACTTGCATTATTGATAACAGAAGAAAGGGGAGGAGAATGTAAATATTGTGTTTAAAAATATAGTTTAGCTATGTCTGTATGAGTTGAATACTCTTGCTTTCAGCTATGTGAGTAGGGAAATTGTGAAGTGAGGGAAAGTAAGGAAAGTTAATAATTTCTGCATTTTAACTGAACAGGTAGTAGAAAAGATTCTTATTTAATGGGAGAAGAGAGATATGTGCTTTTGCATTACATACTGGATGATGGATTAAGTTTCATTATGTGGTGTGGAAAATATGATGAGTGCAGTGTATTTGTGAAAAAGTCACTGACAGGATGAATGTTTTGTTGATAGGGGCTAAGATGAGTGGTTTGATTGGGTAGTGAAGAGGAATCTGAGAATTAGTAATGCAATTGATTATTGGTGGGAATGAAGCTAATAGGATGAGTGCTTTGTTGTTAGTCATTAAGAAATGTTTTTTTTTTTTTTGGATACTGAAGAGGTAAGTAGGGTTTTCTGAAGTGCTGATGTCAGTGACAGATGAGAAATTAAAATGGTCATGAGAAAATTATGCTGAAGACAAGCAGAATGCATTTTCCCCACTCAATGTCTTCCCCTTTATTAATAGAATACAGGAAAGGAAAGAGAAAGACCTGTTAAAAGAAAAGGAAGAGACTAAAAATTCAAACAAAAAGAAAAACAAAAAATACATTTTTATACAGCATGAAGTCATCTATCTGATTCTAGCCACTAGACTCCATAAAGTTTACTTCAGATCAACTTTTGGCTCAAAAACAGATGCCTTTCATGAAACTAGATGGTTAAGGTTCTATATTGTTCATTTTCCATATTGTGTCACCCCTTTTATCTGTAGTTAATTAAAAGGGTCTGCATTTGAAAAGACTGTTTTGCAAATATTTCCACTCAAAGTAGAATTTTATTTTCATCCCTGCAGTGAATTAAACTACACAACTTAAAAGTACAACATAAGCTATACAGCCACTCTGGCTCCTGCATAGGAAAAAATCAAAACAGTTGCTTTTGCCCTTGTTATAACTGTAACTCATATTTGGAGACATATTCTGATCCTTGGGAGATGTATTATTATTATTATTATTATTATTATTATTATTATTATTATTATTATTAAACCTCATGGCTTAACTTCCTTATGTTCTACCACTATGTCATTCCTAGCAAACAACCCACATAATCAAAGGTTCAACCACTCCTTATCAAGTTTTATTAGCATTTTTTACTACATATTGAGAGAGAATTGGGATTCAATAGTAAATTTCCAAGTGCACAAATCCACAGCAGTGAAGGCCTTTCTAGTTATGTGTTAATCATCCATCCTGATCTCCCCTAGACTAGTCCTGTTTATAGAACTACTCATTGAGACAGGGCCAACCCTTCTTGTGTCACTGAGCACTCATTTTAATTTTTTTATATACCTTTTCCATGGAGGTCAGCTGAAGAAAGCACAAGCACCACATCCTCCTTTTCATTTCTGACTCAGAATATGATAAAAATACCATTCCCACCTCCTGAGGTGGGAGACATAACATTGGGTCCCTTCACACTGCCTCCCTGGTTCACCACTAAGGTGTCAGGTCCACTATGTGCAGGCATTATACACACAGCTCAAACTTCTGTGCCACTAGAGTTGGCCTCATTTCTGGAAAATACAGTGGTTTTCCTATTTTCAGTTATAGTTTCTGATTCACAGGTTCATAGAAGGTTACTAGGCTAAAAGCCCTAGAGCCCTTAGAAGCCTAGCAATATTTATCCTGAGATGCCCCAGTTGTCAGTGGTTAGGCAAGTGAGGTTTGCAGAGGTAAGGGATTATGGTAGTTAATACCAACTTCTTCTGTTCAGGAGGGACATGGGTGCCACCACCGGAGTGAATTTGCAGTCACTTATCCATTGATTTAGGTCACATTTGAAGAGGGTCAGGGAGGGGCTCTGTTTCACATGAATTGGAAGCTTGTTCCAGAAAAGTGTCAGTTTCCAGGAGATGTATCTATCTCTCCAGCATGACTTGTTCATATCAGAGGCTAGGTTAAGATCCCTGCAATGAGTGACCCTCGTGCAGTTTGATTTATGAATGTGAAAGTAACTAGTAATGCACTTGGCAGGAACATGAGAGATGAGGGTGATGAACATAGATTTTGTATGGCTCCCTATTACGCTGTCACAGACAAAGGTTGTCAAATGCATCTTTGTCAAACTAAAAAGCGTGAAAAGGCAAAATAGCAAAGCGGCTTTTCAGCGAATTCTTTCCCTGGGAAAGAATTCGCTTGGCCGCTTTCGCTACATTGCCGTTTTCGGCACTGCAGTGCGATCTCGGAGTTGGTATATTTAAGTAGGGGGGGTTTGGGAGGCACTTCCTCCCACATCGGGGAGTGTGGAAGGCAAAGCCTCCCACATTATGTAATGTCATACAGTTGGTTTTTTTTGTTTGTTTCGGAACATCATTTTTTTTCCCTTGGAAAAAAACCTCTGTTCTGAGGTTTTGACGTTGTAAGTTTTTGCTTACATGGGGTCGATTATGTGTTGTTCGCTCTTCTGAGTGTGCAATATAATATAGACCCATTTCATTTAGTGTGGTATATATCAAGCATAAGAATAGAAGGGGTGGTGACATTAATAATATTCTCGAGATATGTGAATATGAATGGATTACATGATTAGAAGCAGACCGTCTACCAATCCTGAATACGGCAGTTAGCATAAAACCAGTTTTAAGGAAAAAACAAATGATTTTAAAGTGAATGTTAGTATAATTGTGAATAACTTAAATGCGCATGCGCGCACGTGTGTGTGTGTGTGTGTGTGTGTGTGTGTGTGTGTGTGTATATATATATATATATATATAAATATATATATATATATACATACATACAGTCTTTTGAGTAGATGTTCATAGATTGACTGCATTTTATTTATGACATGGTTGTTAATATTTTATGGTATTTTATTTTCAATTGATTTCTTGGTTTTAATTAGCACTGTGTCATATGATTTCTTTTTAGAATATTTAAGTGCTTGTTTATTGAATCTGTTTTGTATGCACAGCGAAGAATAACATTGTTATTTTATACTGGGTTTACTATTGCACTCTGCATTTCCATTACTTGGAATTTTTTGGTTATATGTTTTGAACTGTGTTCTCCAAGATTGGTTAACCTTAGCGCTCATCCTATTTTTGGTTTTTTGTATAGCATTTCCATCAGGGCTGGGTCAGAGGTTGCACTGTAAGGCAGGTAAATTTCACCTGTTAGCAACGTGTAGGAGAAAGAATAGAGTGACAGGGCATTCAGTCTTTCTACATAAGACTTGTTTTGTGTACCTTGTAATTTCTTGGTGAGAAGCCTCTGCAGTCTCTCCAGTTGCTGCAGGCATCTGATTAGGTACATGCAAAATGGAGCATTGTACTCAATTATTGGTCTGATGAGGGCCAAGTATAATGGACGTATAACATCCGAAGATCTAGATGCAATACCTTTACTTATAAGATGGGCAACACAGAAGGAATTCCTTACTATTGTGCATAAGTGTTGGTCAAAGTTCAGATTGCTATCAACCTGAGTATCCAGATCACATACCACTGGGTCTACACCTAGGGGGATACTATATGTAATGCAATTATCAGGGATATCAACTTTCCCAAAGGGAATAATAATGCTTTTTTTTTGCATTTAACTTTAATCATTGGCTTTGAAACTGATCATTTGTCTTTGTTAATCCTACCTGCATTATAGTAACATCATTGGTGGACTCAATGATTGCTCTGAATCTGCAATCATCAGCAAACCTGGTTAGCTACAGGCTGTCCAAATGTGCCTGAACCTTAGAGAAATACATTCAAAATGTTAAGGGTCCCAGGACAGAACCTTGTGGTATGCTACTGTTGATTGGTCTTTTGCTAGAGGGGACTTCACCCACTTTGGCAGCATATATCCTGTCAGTGAGTCAGTTGCTTACCCATCTGGCAATATAGGGGTTAATTCCCAGTTGGAAGAGTTTCCCTATAATACATGAGTTGGGGATTGTGTCAAATGCCTTGTCTAGGTCAAGATAGGAGGTATGCACTTTCTTTCCCTTATCCAGGGCCTTGGTGACTTTCTCATAGGTTCATAGGTTCATAGTTTAGTACTAAGCTAACTGCCCTTGTGAGACATTTTATCCCTAGCTATTTATCCCTTGTGAGGCTCAAACCCTGCATCTTGTGTTTGTAAGGGAGACACCTTAACCATTAAGCCACTCTCCCAACCCCTTCTCGAAGAAGTCAACCATGTTTAAAAGGTATGATCTACCTTTAACCACTCAAAAACTTGTAGGGTCCAGAGTTTGGAGATTACCTATTTCCTTGTTAATAAGGTCAATAATGATTGTTTACATGGGCTTGCTGATGACAGTAGTCAAGCTTATGGGCCTACAATTCCCAGGGTCAGTTGAGGCTGCCCACTAAAGTGTGCTAGCCTGTGTAACTGATTTATTACTGTTTCCTGCATTTCTGTGTGCTTTCTATCTCAAAAACAAAAAAAAAACAAAAAAAATATCCTTGTTTTCCCACCTCTCCTCGACTAGTTTAGACCAGTATACAGGCTTTGCTGTATTCTGGGCTGTGGTGTAGTTCCTGTGTTGTCCATTGCCTTACTTGGATAGAAGGAAGTTTCTTTGCTCACCAGTGGGAGTGGGGAGCCTTGAGCAGCCTATCTGTCCCTGAAGGAGTGACCTCAGCACAAGAGCTTGTAGCAATTGGTTGTTTTGTACCACTTCTAGCTCTTTTGAAGTTCCCTGTTTAAAATCCACGTGTGCGCAGCTTTGCGCGATTGTGCGCATAGTGCAGCGCCTGTTAAACAAGGTTAAACTTTTTATGGCTCCGCCAAGTCTGCTCTTCAAATTTTCCCTTAAGAAAGCTCTACTCTTATAATAATCAGTCTACTCGCTATATTATAAGCCTAGCACTTGTTCTCAAAACCTCTCTTCTAAGTAAGCACTCTCAAACTAAAGTAAGCACTACATCCACCTACCACCCCTGTGAGTACCCACTTCCCTTAAAGGCACAGCACTCCCTTATAATATTCTAGCATGTCGAGTGGTAGATTACTAGCATCCTCTCTGGTTCAGCTGGTTAATCTGGGAATCTTGAGACAATGCTACAATTGTCTCATGTACACAGACAACCTTCTCCTCCTCCCAACAAACACAAATACATGTGAAAGATGCAACTATATAGCCAAACTGGAGGCTGAACTCTCTCAACTCAGGACTGGCAAGACTAGACAGGAGGAGAAGGTAACCACACACACAGCAAACTCAGTCCCACATAGACCTACCACAACTGCAAACCAAACACATAATAACACAAAGACATACTCGGAGGCTCTAACAAAAAACTTACCAAAACAAAAGAGGCTCCCAAAGCAGACACCCAAAAATCCACCACCTCAAAATATAACACATGCAACGCATACTGCAATAAATCAGTGTGTCAAACAATCACAGCCCTTAAGGCCAAACACCATGCCTGATACACTAGTAATAGGTGACTCTATAGTCAGACACACTGACGTTCTGCTTACCAGGCTGAACAAGGAGAGGGTAACGGTGAGCTGCCTATTGGGAGCTAGGATCTGCCACATAACACACGCACTCAGGTCACTCCAAAGCAAGTACAAATATGACTCCGTCATTGTCCATGCCGGCGTGAATGACCTGAGACGTACCTCCCTGGACTACATGAAAAGAGACATAGAGGAGCTCTCTGATTATGTAGCCCAGGCTGGTATGACCCTGACCCTGAGCAGCATCTTGCCCTCACCAAGAATGATGCCACAATACAAAGACAAGATGATCAGCTTTAATAATTGGCTCAATTACTGGTGTCATTCTAGAGGGATCCAATGTCTGTCTGCTTGGGATGACATGCTGGACAAGCCACGCTGCTTTGCAAGGGATGGCTTGCATCTGTCACCACTGGGCTTCCGGATATTGGCTAAGGCTCTTGCCACCCCCATAGTGCCTTTTTTAGGCAAGGCTCAAAAGACAAACCCACCTCCTTAGAAAACAAAAATGGAAAAAAATTAAGGGTAATGCTGCTCAACGCCAGAAGTCTAAATCTCAAGATGCAGGCTCTCGAAGCACTCCTCAGTATGGAGAACATCAGTTACTGTGCAGTAACTGAAACCTGGTTCAAGGCTCCTGACAGCACCCCAGCACTACCAGGCTATACCTCGTATCATGCTTTTCGGCCCCAAAACTCAGGCCAAACCAAAAAGGGAGGGGGAGTGTCCATATTCATCAAGGATACCCACACCTTCAGGTTACTGGGCAACACATGAAGCATCAGAGACCATCCAGGTGCAACTAACCATAAGCAAAACTGCTATACAACTGGTAGCATGTTACAACCACCCTCCCAATCTCAGGAACCCCATTCAGCCTTCCTGAAGACATTGGAGGATATGAATGTCTCACCAAACACCATCATATTGGGAGACTTCAACTACCCTAACATAGACTGGGTGCATTATTCTAGCCCTAACACCCTAGCACAAAGGTTCCTGGAATTCATAAATTCAAATGCAATGGAACAGCTAGTCATCTCTCCCACAAGGGGAGATAATATACTAGACCTGATCATCACAAACATGGGGACAAAGTGCTCCACACCAGAAGTATACCCCTCACTAGTGAGATCTGACCAAAAACTAATCACCCTGGATATACATATCCCACCTCCACCCACAACACAAAAGACTACAGTGAAAAACTTCTCAAAGGCCGACTTTACACTTCTTAAGACTGAGATGGTATCCTTTAAGCCCACTGGGCCAGTGGAAACCACATCCCACAATCCTGAATCCTTCACAAATGCTTTCTACGGACATCTCCAAGAATGCATGGATCATGCAATCCTAAATAAAACCAAGACCCTCTCCACCAAGGGCAGGCATCCTGTCTGGTGGACCCCAGCCATAAACAAATTGTATAACAAAAGAAGGAAGCTACTGCATGACAGAGCAAAATCCCATAAAGAGAAGGCATCTCTGATCAGCACTAGTAGAAAGCTACGTTCTCTCATAAAAACATCCAAGGCCAACTTTGAGAGAAAAATCGCTATGGACACTAAAGATAACCACAAGGCCTTCTTCTGGTATGTTAGAAACCTGGGCAGAAACCCTCAGATATGCTCAGAGTTAGTTCACAATGACAGCAAATACACTGAACCCACAAATATTGCCAACATTCTGGCAGACAGGTTCAGTGCAAACTTCTCCCCTCCCTCACCCCCAAAAGAAGAAATACTTATCCCAGCTAAATGTAACCTCCCTGTCATCTCAGATGTCCAGGTGAGAACCGCCCTCAGCAAAGCTAAAAACACAGCATCTATGGGACCTGAGGGTATCCTGGGTTGCATGCTATGTGAACTCCAAGAGGAGCTAAACCCGCACATAAAAATGCTATTTAACCTTAGCCTTACTACAGGATATGTACCTGAACACTGGCGTACAGCAAAAGTGGTCCCACTCCACAAAGGAGGCACCTCTACAGACCCTGGTAACTACCGCCCCATAAGCTTAACCAGCCTGGTCTGCAAAGCTATGGAACGAATCATTATGGAACTCATAAACAGAGACATTGGGGACCTACAGACACTTGAGCCCACCCAGTTTGGCTTTGTAAAGGGCAGATCCTGCCTTTTAAACCTGGTTGACTTTTTTAAACAGTCACTATAGCCATTGACGAGGGCAAAGCAGTCCATACAGCCTACCTGGACTTGGCTAAAGCTTTCGACACAATACCCCACTCAGGCATCACAGACAAGCTCAACAGCTTAAATGTAAATCCATATGTCACAAGATGGGTTGCAAACTGGCTAAAGGATAGAACCCATAAAGTCAAAATCGCTTGAGCCATGTCAGACTCAAAGCCAGTCACAAGTGGTGTCCCACAGGGCTCTGTCCTGGGACCCCTCTTGTTCGGCATTTATTTCTCAGATGTGAAAGCAAACATGGGAGGGTTGTGTCTGACAAAGTTCACAGATGACTGCAAACTAGGCGCCATAGTCGATACACCAACTGACACATACATCCTACAGAAAGGCCTCACTGAAACGGACAACTGGTGCCGGAGTCATGGCCTTAAACTAAATGCCAAAAAATGTATAGTCATCCCCTTTGGGAAAAACAAAGTACCCACAAATTATCACATAGACAGTAACCCACTGAGTAAGGAAAAAGTAATCAGAGACCTGGGGACCCAAGTCGATAGTGACCTATTATTTGACACCCACATTGCCAAAGTGGTTAGAAAGACTTTCTACCTTGCCCACCTTATCATGAAGGGATTCACATCCAGATCAAAGGAGGTCATTGTACCCCTATACTCCTCCGTTATCAGGCCCATGATTGAGTACAATGCCCCATTTGGTATGTACCTCACCCGGCACTTGCAACAGCTGGAGAGACCCCAAAAGTACCTCACCAAGAGGATCAAGGATCTCCAACATATGTCATATGCTGCCAGACTAAAGAAACTCCAGCTCTATTCAGTAGCATACCGCCTACTCAGAGGTGATCTGTGCCTGATGTACAAGGCCATGTCCAATCAGGAATTGATGGACATGCTCCACCTCAAAAAATCCAAATCCATCAGAACCATGAGAGCTAAAGATTTAAGCCTCAGCACAAATATGAATAGGACATGCTGGAGGGACAGATTCATAACCCAGAGGCTTCCCATACTCTGGAACAGAATCCCAGTTCATGTTAGGCAGAGCCCTTCACAGATTCTCTTCAAGAGAAATATTGACGAGTGGATGGGAGATCATAGGTTTACCCCGGGGGTTATCTCTGTGTCACTTCTAGACAGAGGCACAGTAAACTAATTCTATTATGTAAGGTGGTCTTCACTGTGTCACTACTAGACAGAGGCACAGTATTCTAAATCTATTCTGTACACTTTTGTACCTTTACATGGGGTGGCGAAAGCCACATCACTATAGCTAGGCTTATAAATGCCCCAGGGCAGATAGCCTAGTACTAAACTATGAAACTATGAAACTATGATGCTCCCCCTTTGTGCAGAGGGATTACTGTTGCTGTCCTCCATTCTGCTGGAACATAGCCAGTTTTCAGGCTGTGGTTAAACAGAGATCCAAGAGCGTCTACTAGGTTATGTTTTAAGTTGTTTAAAAGGCAACCTGTGATGTTGTCTGGTCCCACTGATGCTGTGTTTTTGGTGATGGAGAGTGCCTAGATAACCTATTCTCTTGAGATAATAGGCTGAGGAATGGTGACAGATATACTTTCGGGAATGACTGATGGGGACAACGGGGTGAAGTCTGCTTCAGAGCTGTCAGATAATAGGTTGGCTACTACCTCTGGTTGAGTATGGGTGGTGCCATCCACAACCATTTCATTGCATATTTGGGTATTCCATTTTAGAGTTTGGATGTAGTTAAAGAATGGCTTGTGATTATCCTCAGCTAGGTAGGCTATTTTTGCTTTGTAATTAGATTTAGAGGACTTGACAAGATATATACTTTGTTTATTTAAGCTAGAGAGGGATTTCCTCCTCTGCTGAGCTTGCTCCCTCTTGTTTTTGGACATTACTTTCTTTCTCTTGTTGTATAGCCTGTTTATACTAGTGCTCAACCACAGTGGTTTGCTTTTTTGGCAAGACCTGGTGTTAATCCGTTAATCTGGTCAGGTACAACTGATTCTATACAACTGCTTAAGTGGTTATAGAGGGCATTGGTGTACACCTCTGCCTAGGAGTCCATGTTATCTGCATTCAAGAGGGTTTTGAAATGTCTTATGCCATCACTTAGTAGGAAATAATTTGTCATTGAAAAATTCTTAAGCATTTTTGAGCTTGATGGGGTATCTGGTCTTATAATTACATTGAACGAGACTGATTTATGGTCCTATCATACCAGGGAGGATATCATACAGGGGTGGGGGGGTGTAATGCTCTCCCATGTAGTGAGGTCTATGTCCACGACCACAAAGAAATGCCTCTGCTATGATACCCAAAGACATCCGAGAACACTTAGTAGAAAAAGTAACCACAATTTTATTACTGTTATTAAGTGATTTTGTAGAAAATAGAAATGCCTGCTCAAGCTGATGGCTTCAAACACTTTAATGTTGAATGTTGAAAAAAAAACACATAAAAACTTATAAAAATCAAAAGTAAAACAGGAGAGATGATCACTTTCGCATCACCAAAGGATGCTTCTAGTCCCATATCCCTAGCCCATTTCCCTAATTGCATTCTCTAAAATCTCTCTTTCCTTATAACAATTTAGGAAGATTCTCCGATTTCAGTCTATTTTCCGGTAATATAACAAAATCAATGTTTTGTGTATAACCTCCTGTCTGTCCTTGTCTTATATAACATCTATGTAATTTTTCATTCCTGCATATGTAATCTATATTCTCTTTGTAGTAACTATACTTTGAATTTTGTAATTTAAACATGTACTTCCATTTTGTATTGGAGCTTTTCTCCTCGGGCCTCTACTGAAAACGGATATGTATCCAGCTAGACCAGCCCGGTTAACAAATGTAAAATAAATAAATAATAAATAAATAAATAAATCTAAATACTGCAACACAACAGCTGTATTTAATCAACCAGTATAAAGGCTTTGCTGTATTCTGGGCTGTGGTGTAGTTCCTGTGTTGTCCATTGCCTTACTTGGATAGAAGGAAGTTTCTTTGCTCACCAGTGGGAGTGGGGAGCCTTGAGCAGCCTATCTGTCCCTGAAGGAGTGACCTCAGCACAAGAGCTTGTAGTAATTGCTTGTTTTGGACCATTTCCAGCTCTTTTAAAGTTCCCTGTTTAAAATCCGCTTCTGAGCGTTTTTTCTGGCTATACTACTCAGAAACAGCTCCTCGTGGTCCTACAGAGTGGTCCTAGCAACAGAGAACTGAGAAAAGCGACTACTTTCCTGATTTAAATATTTTTTTGCTGTTTTTTTACCTATAATACCTTCTCTTGCTTACTTTGAACAAGCTTAAACTGTTTTTTTAGCTATTTGTTGCATTATATATTATCTGCACTTAAAGTTACATTTGGTCGAAAATTGGTCGAAAGTTTGTTTGTTTGTTTGTTAAATTTAACTGTTGAGGCTGCCCTCTAAAGTGTGCTAGCCTGTGTAACTGATTTATTACTGTTTCCTGCATTTATGTGTACTTTCTATCACAAAAACAAAAAAAAACAAAAAAAAAATATCCTTGTTTTCCCGCCTCTCCTCGACTAGTTTAGACCAGTATACAGACTTTGCTGTATTCTGGGCTGTGGTATAGTTCCTGTGTTGTCCATTGCCTTACTTGGATAGAAGGAAGTTTCTTTGCTCACCAGTGGGAGTGGGGAGCCTTGAGCAGCCTATCTGTCCCTGAAGGAGTGACCTCAGCACAAGAGCTTGTAGTAATTGGTTGTTTTGTACCATTTCAATCCCTTTTGAAGTTCCCTGTTTAAAATCCATGTTTGCGCGGCTTTGCGCGATTGTGCGCATAGCGCAGTGCAGGTTAAACAAGGTTAAACTTTTTCTGGCTTCGCCAAGTCTACTCTTCAAATTTTCCCTTAAGTAAGCTCTACTCTTAGAATAATCAGTCTACTCGCTATATTATAAGCCTAGCACTTGTTCTCAAAACCTCTCTTCTAGGTAAGCACTCTCAAACCAAAGCAAGCACTACATCCACCTACCACCCCTGTGAATACCCTCTTCCCTTAAAGGCACAGCACTCCCTTATACTATTCTAGCATGTCAAGTGGTGGATCACTGGCATCCTCTCTGGTTCAGCTGGTTAATCTGGGAATCTTGAGACAATGCTACAATTGTCTCATGTACACAGACAACCCTCTCCTCCTCCCAACAAACACAAATACATGTGAGAGATGCAACTATATAGCCAAACTGGAGGCTGACCTCTCTCAACTCAGGACTGGCAAGACCAGACAGGAGGAGAAGGAAGCCACACACACAGCAAACCCAGTCCCACATAGACCTACCTCAATTGCAATCCAAACACATAATAACACAAAAACATACTCGGAGGCTCTAATAAAAAACTTACCAAAACAACAGAGGCTCCCAAAGCAGACACCCAAAAATCCACCACCTCAAAACATAACACATGAAACCCATACTTCAATAAAGCAGTGTGTCAAACAATCACAGCCCTTAAGGCCAAACACCATGCCTGATAAACTAGTAATTGGTGACTCTATAGTCAGACACACTGACGTTCCGCTTACCAGGCTGAACAAGGAGAGGGTAACGGTGAGCTGCCTGTCGGGAGCTAGGATCCACCACATAACACATGCACTCAGGTCACTCCAAAGCAAGTACAAATATGACTCCATCATTGTCCATGCCGGTGTTAATGACCTGAGACTTACCTCCCTGGACTACATGAAAAGAGACATAGAGGAGCTCTCTGATTATGTAGCCCAGGCTGGTATGACCCTGACCTTGAGCAGCATCTTGCCCTCACCAAGAATGATGCCACAATACAATGACAAGATGATCAGCTTTAATACTTGGCTCAATTACTGGTGTCATTCTAGGGGGATCCAATGTCTGTCTGCTTGGGATGACATGCTGGACAAGCCACGCTGCTTCGAAAGGGACGGCTTGCACCTGTCACCACTGGGCTTCCGGATAATGGCTAAGGCTCTTGCCACCCCCATTGTGCCTTTTTAAGCAAGGCTCAAAAGACAAACCCACCTCCTTAGAAAACAAAAATGGAAAAAAAATTAAGGGTAATGCTGCTCAACGCCAGAAGTCTAAATCTCAAGATGCAGGCTCTCGAAGCCCTCCTCAGTATGGAGAGCATTGATGTCTGTGCAGTAACTGAAACCTGGTTCAAGGCTCCTGAGAGCACCGCAGCTCTACCAGCCTATACCTCATATCATGCATTTCGGTCCCAGAACTCGGGCCAAACCACAAAGGGAGGGGGAGTGTCCATATTCATCAAGGACACCTACACCTTCAGGTTAGTGGCAACACATGAAGCATCGGAGACCATCCAGGTGCTACTAACCATAGGCAAAAATGCTATACAACTGGTAGCATGTTACAGACCACCCTCCCAATCTCAGGAACCCCATTCAGCCTTCCTGAAGACATTGGATGATATGAATGTCTCACCTAATACCATCATATTGGGAGACTTCAACTACCCTAGCATAGACTGGGTGCATTATTCTAGCCCTAACACCCTAGCCCAAAAGTTCCTGGAATTCATTAACTCGAATGCAGTGGAACAGCTAGTCACCTCTCTCACAAGGTGAGAAAATATACTAGACCTGATCATCACAAACATGGGGACAAAATGCTCCACACCGGAAGTATACCCCTCACTAGTGAGATCTGACCACAAACTAATCGCCCTGTATATTCATATCCCACCTCCACCCCCAGCACAAAAGGCTACAGTGAAAAACTTCTCAAAGGCCGACTTTACACTTTTCAAGACTGAGATGGTATCCTTTAAGCCCCCTGGGCCAGAGGAGACCACATCCCACAATGCTGATTCCTTCACAAATGCTTTCTACAGACATCTCCAAGAATGTATGGATCATGCAATCCCAAATAAAACCAAGACCCTCTCCACCAAGGGCAGGCGTCCTGTCTGGTGGACCCCAGCCATAAACAAACTGTATAACAAAAGAAGGAAGCTACTGCAAGACAGAGCAAAATCCCATAAAGGGAAGGCATCTCTGACCAGCACTAGCAAAAAACTACGTTCACTCATAAAAACATCCAAGGCCAACTTTGAGAGAAAAATCGCTAAGGACACTAAAGATAACCATAAGGCCTTCTTCAGCTATATTAGAAACCTGGGCGGAAACACTCAGATATGCTCAGAGTTAGTTCATAACGACAAAAAATATACTGAACCCACAGATATTGCCAACATACTGGCAGACAGGTTCAGTGCAAACTTCTCCCCTCCCTCACCCCCAAAAGAAGAAATACTTATCCCAGCTGAATGTAACCTTCCTGTCATCTCAGATGTCCAGGTGAGAGCCGCTCTCAGCAAAGCTAAAAACACAGCATCTATGGGACCTGACGGTATCCAGGGTTGCGTGCTACCTAATCTCCAAGAGGAGCTAAACCCGCACATAAAAATGCTGTTTAACTTTAACCTTAATACAGGATATGTACCTGAACGCTGGTGTACAGCAACAGTGGCCCCACTCCACAAAGGAGGCTCCTCTACAGACCCTGGAAACTACCGCCCTATAAGCTTAACCAGCCTGGTCTGCAAAGCTATAGAAAGAATCATTATGGAACTCATAAACAGAGACATCGGGGACCTACAGACACTTGATCCTACCCAGTTCGGCTTTGTAAAGGGCAGATCCTGCCTTTTGAACCTGGTTGACTTTTTTGAAACAGTCACTAGAGCCATTGATGAGGGCAAAGCAGTCCATACAGCCTACCTGGACTTGGCTAAAGCCTTTGACACAATACCCCACTCAGGCATCATAGACAAGCTCAACAGCTTAAATGTAAACCCATATGTCACAAGATGAGTTGCAAACTGGCTAAACGACAGAACCCATAAAGTCAAAATCGCTGGAGCTATGTCAGACTCAAAGCCAGTCACAAGTGGTGTCCCACAAAGCTCTGTCCTGGGACCCCTATTGTTCGGCATTTATTTCTCAGATGTGAAAGCAAACATGGGAGGGTTGTGGCTGACAAAGTTTGCAGATGACTGCAAACTAGGCGCCATTGTCAATACACCAGCTGACACATGCATCCTACAGAAAGGCCTTACTGAGACGGACAACTGGTGCTGAAGTCATGGCCTTAAACTAAATGCCAAAAAATGTATAGTCATCCCCTTTGGAAAAACAAAGTACCCACAAATTATCACATAGGCAGTAACCCATTGAGTACAGAAAAAGTAATCAGAGACCTGGGGACCCAAGTTGACAGTGACCTCTCATTCGACACCCACGTTGCCAAAGTGGTTAGAAAGACCTTCTACCTTGCCCACTTTATCATGAAGGGATTCACATCCAGATCAAAGGAGGTTATTGTACCCCTATACTCCTCCCTTATCAGGCCCATGATTGAGTACAATGCCCCATTTGGTATGTACCTCACCCGGCACCTGCAGCAGCTGGAGAGACCCCAAAAGTACCTCACCAAGAGGATCAAGGGTCTCCAACATATGTTATATGCTGCCAGACTAAAGAAACTCCAGCTCTATTCAGTAGCATACCGCCTACTCAGAGGTGATCTATGCCTGACGTACAAGGCCATGTCCAATCAGGAATTGATGGACATGCTCCATCTCAAAAAATCCAAATCCATCAGAACTACGAGAGCTAGAGATCTAAACCTCAGCACAAACATGAATAGGACATGCTGGAGGGACAGATTCATAACTCAGAGGCTTCCCACACTCTGGAAAAGGATCCCAGTTCATGTTAGGCAGAGCCCCTCACTGATTCTCTTCAAGAGAAATCTTGACGAGTGGATGGGAGATCGTAGTTTTACCCCGGGGGTCATCTCTGTGTCACTACTAGACAGAGGCACAGTAAACTAAATCTATACTTTTGTACCATTACATTGGGTGGCGAAAGTCACGTACACTATGGCTAGGCTTATAAATGCCCTAGGGCAGATAGCCTAGTACTAAACTATGAAACTATGAAAATTAGCGCCTGAGATCACATGACCTCAGGGCAGGTTTCAGAGGAACGTTTTTATTTAACCCTTTACCAGCGGATGCATGCAGCAAAATAATCCATTTGGTTTTCAATTTCTCAGAACTTGTTCTTACATCACCATCTCTAATATTAGGCATTAAAAGTTCAAGCACCAAAAAGTTAAAAATATGATTACAGCCTTAATTTTTCATGTTTACCAAGTGCATTCCTATCATTGCATCTATTCATACTGTAAACATGCTCTCTAATCCTATCTCTAAAATTACGATTTGTCTTTTCAACATAGTAACATTTACATACAACACACTCATCAAAATAAACAACATTCTGCGTATTACAGTCAGCATAAAAATTACAGTAAAATATGTGGCCAGTAACTGGATGTAAGAAGAAGTAACATTCAGTGATATATGAACAAACACTGCAACCACCACATCTGAACATCCCTTACATTGTCAGATTTGACTCTGTTCTCATCTCAATATATTTTTATAACATAACATTCTCTTAATCAAGTTGTAGTTTTTAAAGGTAAATTTAGGTTCACAGCCTACCACTTATTTAAGCTTGGGGTCTGTCATAAGTATATTCCAGTGTTTCTTAACAGTGTTACAAACATTATATACATTATTAGAATAGCTCAATGATAGCCTTACAGTCTCACTTTTTTATTTCCCTGGGTGTCTGCATATTATTTGAGGCATCACTAAAATATGGCCATGTTGTATCATATATATGCATCAACACTTCATCCTGTATCTGATGCACCTTATATTTGCTATATCATCTCTGGCAGAAGTCCCTAGCTAAAGTATCAAAGGAAAAATACATATCGCTGTCTTTATTGAGCAACCTTGCATGTCTGAAGAACTGACCTCTCATTACATTCCTTTTTAGATACTTAGGATGCATACTTTGTGCATGCAACAGATTGTTCTTCTTGCATGCCTTCTTATAAATGCTGTTATTAATCACACCACTGTCTTTCCTAATATATATATATATATATATATATATATATATATATATATATGAAATCTACACCCACATAAGAAAAATTGTATTTGAATTTCCAAAAAGTAGTCGTTCCATGTAAATATTGCACAAATTCTTGCAGAGTTCCTAACGTACTCACCCAAATTAAAAATACATCATCAACAAAAGGACAGTTGTGCATTAAAGAAGGGAGATAAACATTCTTCTCACTAAATGCAAATTCAGACTCCCATTGGGCTATTACCATATTGGTATATGTGTTTTCACACATAGTGCCCATTGCTAGACCCACCTTTTGAACAAATACCTATTATCAAACAGAAACACATTATTGGTCAGAATAATATCTAACATATAGCATATTAAATGTATGCATCCATGTGTGTACAAAGAATTTTCATTCAGATAACATCTAACCAATTCAATGCCTTTCTCATTTGGAATGGTCATACACAATGAGACAACATCCATTGTAACTAATAAATATTCATCAACATGATTCTGTACAATCCAGTCAAACAACCTTTTCAAAAAATGACCTTTATCATGAAGTACAGTCTCAACTTTATTAATAATGGGATATTGCTGTTTATCAACATAGATAGACATGGGTTCAGTGACCAAACTTTCCCCAATACTCTAGGTCTCATAGGGGGGTTAGTATATGTTTTATGAACCTTGGGTAGTCCGTAAATCATGGGTATGGTAGGATGATCAACATTAAAATACTCATACAACTGCTTATCAATTAACCCTTCTAATAACAATTCATATATATATACAAGTGGACATTCCTGGCCACCCTATCACCTTCATTACATTCACAAACAACATATGTACAAGCATCATTCAGCATTGCAGTCATGGCATCAACATAATCATGCATATCCATAACTACAATCCCTCCCCCTTTGATAGCCAGTCGTATATACAAATCTTGTCTCATAATTAAATCATTCAACATTTCCCATTCAGCTTTTGTCATATTAAAGTACTTCGCTTTCATTGTCCATTCATTAAAAACATTATATAGATCTTCTTCACACACCTTACTGAAAGCCTCTAGTATTGGTGGAATAACTGGAATGAATGTACTCAGCTTCCTAAACATGTCTATGGAAGTAGTTGTTTTACCATAACTTAATTTCAGTGCAATATTCTTTTTATATATATATATATGTGTGTGTGTATATATATATATATATATATATATATATATATATATATATATATATAAAATCCAACCAAATGGTGTTGAAGTGCTGAAGTATAACCAAATAACAAGTAGTAGCACAACGTTGCGAGTCCACAGATACGATTTATTGATACAAAACACACAAATAGTTAAGCGCTTTCATCAAACAGTACTGTTTGATGAAAGCGCTTAACTATTTGTGTGTTTTGTATCAATAAATCGTATCTGTGGACTCGCAACGTTGTGCAACTACTTGTTACTTGTGTGTGTATATATATATATATATATATGTATATATATATATATATATATATATCTTAGTCAAACAAAAATTCATGAAGACTAGAGCCCTTAAGTGATTTTTGTCTCTTAAATAAAAGCTTCTTCAGAATAACAAATATACGTATAAAATCAGTATTTATACAAAATTCAAAGTAATTCATTAAAGTAGAATTTTTACATCACTTCCTGTTACTTTTCTCTAAAAAAACTTAAAGTGACTGATCACTATTTTCTATTGTATTGAAGAGAATGACCACATATAAATTAAAAGTATAATCAAGAATTATATCTTATCAAAAATAGTCAAGAATTGTGCATTAAATTTTATGAAAATATAAAAATATATACATACATTACCTTACATATTTTTTAGAAAAGTCCATTCTCTTGAAAAAAAACTATCAAAACAAGAAACCTATGACAAAACTAGAAGCAAAGTAAATCACAACATCATCCCTTGATTCAGTCATACAGCTTTGCTGCTCTCATTCTCAAAACTGCAGCTAGGGAGATCTGGTCATTCAGACCTCATAGAACACTGGCATTAAGTTGCACCTGCCAAATCTATTCCTGATAATCCAATAATGTCTCCCATTGCCCCTCACTGGGGTTAGGCTCTACTTTTTCTAATAGCCACAATAAAAATCTACTCTGAGCATACCTAACTAAATGTCTGTAAAAGGCATTGGTTCCAGTCTTTTTCCTGATCTCGTACATATGCTTGTACAAGCTATTTTTGAGGGCATGTTCCGTCTTCTCCACATAGCAGGACAAGCATGCTGTGCAAAAAGTTAAATACACAACCCTCTTGTTGGAACAATTAAAATACCTCTTCCCCCTGAAAGCTTCTCCTACATTGGGAAGAAATAATTCTCCACAATGTGCTATATGTGTGCACTGGCAGCACACACCACATTTGTATGTGCCTTTCAGAACATGGTTGGCAGTGAATACTTTCTCATTGGTCCCTTTTTTATCAAGGTTTTTAATATTTGTTAAGACCTCTTTTATAGGTATACAGGGGTGGTTTGGAAAAAATGGTAAACCATTTGGCATTTTAGCAAACTGGTCCCAATATTTACTGACAATTTTCTGAATATTCAGTGTATCATTCTTGTATTTCAAGATGAGGGACCTATTATAGTTGGTTTCAGCCTTTGCCCCAACCACCTCATCCTTGGACTCAGGGAACTGTAGGTGGTCCAATGCATCCAAAAATGGATCTATTATCACCCAAAAGAGGAACAAATGTTGTACCTCACCCTTTTAACACTTCTCTCTTGAGGCCTTTAATCAAGGGTCCAGGGTATCCCTGTTATAGGAAAAGTTCTTCAGTGTAATCAGGTTCTCTTAGCAAATCATCATAAGCAGATGTCATATGAGCTGCCCTCACCATCTGCCCCTTGATTATGTTCTTCTTCTGCTGGGTCGAATGGTCACTATTGTAATATAAATACGAATTAGGAAAATTGTCTTTTCTGTAAAGTTTAGATCTAAATTTCATTTTGTCAAAGTCTTTTACAAGTGTGACATCCAAAAACTTTATCTCATCATAATGTGCATTGCTTCTAAATTTCAGAAATTATGTAGTTTGGTTGATGTAATTAATAAATTCATCTAATTCATCATTAGCCCCTTTCCAGATTAGAAAGATGTCATCCAAAAATGTAGGCATAGTATGAAGGATTGAAAATAACGGGAGTTAAAAACATATTCTTGCTCCTAGTATAATGTATAATAGTACTATGTTGGAAAACACAGGGGCACAAGCAGCCCCCATAGCCACCCCACTTCTCTATTTGTAGTAGTCCCCTTCAAAGTATATGACATTTTTACTCAACATCATGTCCAAGCATTCCATGACCAATCTGAGGTCATTGGTGATCAAAAACTTACACATCTTAAGAATGTTTCCACACCATTCTCACCCCAAAGTGTGGGGGATCACAGAGAATAAATCCTTAATGTTGATAGTCACTAAAAAGTGGGGAAGGAGAAAAAATACTTCAGCCACTTTTCCTAAGAATCACAAGAATTGATTAGCACATGGTTGTAGGATTTAAAAAAAAGTTTAAGCTTTCAAGCTACAAAAACAGCTAGAGGGTAGGTTTTAGAACCTGCTGCTACCACAATGGGTCTAACTGGAGGATCAAGAACATTCTTGTGCATCTTAGGGATCCCAAAGATGTCTGGAATAATGGGTTTTAAGACTGAAAGGAAATTGAGTAAATTTTTGTTTATCATACCTTGCAGTAGGTTGTTATATAATACCAATATTTCTATAATCCATTTGTACCTCATTCCATGAAACTTGAACATATTGCATACTGTCATTCAATAATTCAAATATTTGACAACATACGTCCAATATTCCATGATGAGTGCCCCTCCCCCCTTATCAAGTTTCATAATATGGATATCTTTTTTACATATTTGAAATAAAATTCTTATTTCATTTTGACTGATATTAGAAACCTTCCATGTTTTTTTGTTAATATACAACCTATCTCCTGTTCCAACAGAAGAGACATTTCTTTGTGGTTTCTAGTTTCATTTGTGCTTCTGCCTTGCTAACTTTCTTTGGTTACTATGCTCAGATATTTGAACCTCTTGTGGGTGTGCTGACTAGCTGTTCAACAGCCTCTGGGCTAACATGTTTCTGGTCGTGTATGTTTTCCAGTTGATGGTAAGATAATTAAATAATTAAAATCACCCATATGTAAGGTGTTGGGCTGTATGTCAAGTGACTCCAGAAGTCCAGGTATGTGGTATGCTTTTCTTTTCATGATTGGGGACCTATAGCTAGTTATGATGTGGTAGAAGGCTTTGCCTATAGTTAATTGACATGGAGTAGCTCAAGAGAGTCATACTGTTTGACACTGAAGACAGTCATGCTGTTTATCCAGTCTTGAGGTGTACTTATCCTTAATGAAGATGGCCACACCTCTCCCTTTGATTCTTTCTTGCTAAGTTTGTGGTATGAACTTATTGAAGACATTCTAGCCCTGCATGGCTGTGTTGCTTTCTATGTCTTTGAACCATGCCTCAGTGACTGCACAGACATCAACTTCTTCCAAAGTGAGTCCAGGGACTGACATTTCTTGTTTAGACTCTTAGCATTAAGCAGCAGTACCTTAAGTTTATCTAGAGAGGATTTTGTTATTTTGGGAGATTGGTTATTTTGACACTGTCTAAAAAGGCAGAATAGATGTGGCTAATGCCTTTTCCAGTATCTGAAAGCCTAGAGGAGATGGGTGCAGACCATCTCTGGCAAAGCAGCATGGCATGTCGGCCATATCTTCCCATGCTGACAGATATTGGATCACCTTGGACTGACATCAGAAGCTAAGCCAACTGTTAAAGCCAATAATTTTTGTTTGCATTGTGGCATCATCCTTGGAGAAGGTAGAATGCTGCTTAAGGTCTGCTTATACTTGCCTGTGATACATAGTCTGAGAACTCAGTCATGTCTCTCTTCATATAGTCCAGTGAGGTACATCTCAAGTCATTCACCTTTACATGTACTATGACAGAGTCATACCAGTACTTGTAGTTGAGTGACTTGAATGCTTGAGGGACTTGATAGATCCTTGCACTTGACAGGCAGCTAACAGTGACCCGCTCCTTATCCAGCCTGATGAAGAGAACATCTGTGTCTCACAATGGAGTCAGCTATGACCAATGTATTATGTTTTTTGGTGTCACACCTTATGGTCTTATTTGTTCAGACACTGGTGTGTGTGTTATTATGTATTGTGGTTATTTTTCACATTGTTATGTTTGTAAGTGGTTTCCATTTGTGAGGCATCTGATCATTTGGTAGGTTACTAGTGAGCACCTCTACATATATGGATTTATTTGTCATGTCCTTATTTAGTGTGTGCGTGTGTGTGTGTGTGTGTGTATGTGTGTGTGTGTGTGCGTGTGTGTGTGTGTGTGTGTGTGTGTGTGTGTGTGTGTGTGTGTGTGTGTGTGTGTGTGTGTGTGTGTGTGTATGCTGACAACCTGTTTGTCATTTGATTTGTCCTTATGTGAGAGTCTTACCTTCAATTTCATAGTGCAACTACATCTCTCACATAAAGTATTTGTTTCAGGAGTAGGAGGTTGTCAGTGTGCATGAAACAATTCTGACATTACCTCAGGATGCCAACATCTGTCAGGCTGACCAGAGAGATGATGGGAAACTGTCTGCCCATGATCGTAGGCTATTATTGCAGATTCTATTAGGGAAGGGAATAGGATAATTTGACAAGACTGTGATGATAGTGCCAAGACTTCAAGAGGGACCTATACTTTGTGTAGGCTAAGTTTGATCAATAAGGCATCACTGCTTAGTGTGCAACTGTGTTGCTCCTAGAGCAGCAGAAGGGACTGGAATGGTTTCATTGACAGCTGTTTAGGGAACAACTGATCTTCCTTTACATCTATACAGGGCAATGATAACCACCATTGTGTGAACAGCAGTACTATGCAAAAACAAGGCTTAAATGCAAGCAAAGAGAAACAAGCTTTAGGCTCACTACCAATCAGAAAAGCACACAATAAGGCCTCCACTAGCAATTTCCAACTCAGACAGGTTAGATTAGCATATGTCTGCCACAAGGGTGCAGAACAATTCCTTCTTAATGTGAAATTGCTGGTTTAGAACCCTAGTGTATCAAGACCATGCACACTACCTACAACAGCCCTACAACTAACAGATATAATGTAATACAGTGCAATTAACTACTTAAAGCAGCAGCAGACAGTACATTTTTTTTGCTATAAAGTGCAAAACTATACCTTAAGAAACTGTTAAAGTACAGTCACAGAATATAAGACAAGTGGAAAAAATACTTATATTTGTCTTTTCAGTAGTGGATTGATACAAGTGAAAGCAGATTCTCAACAATCTGTAATAAAGTTACCAAACAACTAGCAGCTCTGTATCTATGCCAAAGCCCGTGTAAAAACAAGGCTTAAATATTAAAAAAGAGAAACAAGTTTTAAGCTAACCATCAATCAGGAAAGCACACAATAAGTCTTCCACTAGCAATCCCCAAACTCAGACAGGTTAGATCAGCACACTTCTGCCACAAGGGTGCAGAAAAACACATTCTTAATTAGAATGGCTAGTCTGGAAATGAACTGTAACAAGACAACACAAACTACCTACAACAGCCCTACAACTAACAGATAAAATGTAATACAGTGCAATTAACTACTTAAAGCAGCAGCAGACAATACTTTTTTTGAAACTTCTAAAGTACAGGCACAGTATATAAGAGAATTGCAAAAAATACATAGAGCCCTTTTGCGTGCTGTCCAGCTGAGATAGACCAGGTAAACACCTACTGCCACTAGATGAATAATCCCAGTCCTCTTAATGTACTAGCACAGTAAAGAAGTGTCTGCAGCTAAATGTTACCACAGACATAAAAGATATGAAATGCTACTACAAACAAACTTAAGGATACAGTTACAGCAGTGTACTTTAAACATAATAAAAGTGTGATTATTCAATAAAAGTACTACACTTTGTATAAATGATCCAAGAGACAGTCAATTGTACAAAATTTATAAAGGTACTAAAAACAAGATAAGCTGATTAATAATCCCTCCATCTAATAAAACTACATGGAGAAATCTCAAGTATTTCCCCAATCTTAACAGATCAGGCTACCTCCCAGTGTACTAGATGAAAAATTCACTGACCTCTTGATATAAAAGCACGTGCTTGCTGAAGTGTAAAAATATACTACTTTATCCAAAAGCTAGCTAAGTAATGAATTCAGAGCAAGTAAATCAGTAGAATAGACAATGAGAGGCAAAATGCACTTTTTTCAATATAAGCATAAGGAAAGGGAAAAAAAATAATTCAAGGTATCAACAGCAGTGTAGAAAGGGAGGAGCTTATTTATCTCAATTTACAGTAGGGATGGGCAGCTTAAAATTACCAGGTTTAAAAAGCAAATCAACAAAGTGGAGAGTGAGTGGAAAACCCTAGCAGGGAATCACCAGCAGTGCTTTAGTTTATGCAGGCTTGAAATCTTTTCAGAAAAAAAGGCAAAGTCTCAGAAATTCACTGTGTATGTAAGTATCAGTCAAGTAACAATTTAACAAATAAAAAAAAATGTGAAATGTGCAGCCTAGACAATTTATGGTCTATGTTTCACACAGAAGAACAACACCCGGCCAAGCAGATTGTTTTTAACACAGAAAACAAAATTGAGCTCGCAACAGAGAAAGCAGTTCTGTCACTCACAGACAAAAAAGAGATAGATTTACTTTTCTCACCAAGCAGGTGATGTTTGTTTTGGGCTATACTTGCCTTCAGTTCCTGGTTTTGCACATACATTTCAACTATCAGTTTGGCATCTTGGGAAAGTTGTCTTTGTTTTATTTTTTTCTTAATGACTTCTGATCTTTTAGATGATTTTATGTGCATTGTTTAATTTTCCAGTTCTATCCCTGTCAAGCATGATTTGTACATTTTTAGGTGGTTAGTGCAAACAGAAATCCCCTCTGTATTAATATTATATTGATTTTATACCCTGACCACCTATACCCCAAAATTAAAAGCTCTTTTGTGCAGATTCTTCCCATAATCATATTGATTGCAGTACCTGAAATACACAGAGATCCTGATAGTGGAACTAATTCGTTATTTATGTTTGGCTACAATTTTTAGTGCTGAATGAGAGTGGAATTGCTTTTGGATACATAAATGCTAATGTAATTGTGGATCATTTAACTTTAACTAAAAAGGTAACAGATGGTCTCACTTCTGTTTTGGGCCTTATACTCCTCATAGTCAATAATAACATATTTATGTTGCCTCTGGAATTTTGTGTGTCTTGTTTCTCCTTCAGAATAAGCATGTAATGAAGAAGATATTTGCAATGGATTGTCACATGCATAATTTTTAATGTTTTTGGAACAGTTACCTGTATTAATATATTGTACTACAGTTTAAATTTTGTGACATGAAAACAATTCTAATATTCCCTGTTTCTTGTGCATTATGCTTCTCGTGCACTTTTTATCTTTTATAAACATAGGTTTTATTCTGCAAAAAAATCTTATCTTGCACGTTCATCATTATATGGTAGTATAAAACAATGATGAGCCATGATTTTAAGATAGGCTAGGAACGAGTAGTAAGGTTGTGGCAAAAAGTGCCTGTTAGAGTAGATCATAAGTCAGTGATTCAGAAATACATTGGCCACAATGAGAAAATACCTCATTATCAGCTAATTTGCATATCTATGAATTGCTCATTAATTTCCACAAGTGCCAACAGGCCTTTTTGTACTGTACTGCTCGCAACTATGTCAGTCTATAAAATTAAGTACTGGAAACAAGGAGTCAGAGAAAAACAGCTTTAATCCAAATGTTTCAAGTCACTAAAACACTAGATAAAAGAACTAGTTCACAAGCACAAGTAAAAAACATCACCCTTAGGGCTTAATCAGGCTACTAACATATTTTTTCAAAAGTTGAATTTAAATACTTACAGTGTCATATGACCTAATGCACATATTGCTGTGAATCTCGTGCTAAAGGTTTTAAAGAGAAACTCTCATTTAGTCCACATGCAGTATGTGTATTACATCACAAAATCCATTTAATTTCTTCTAGTTCTTCAGCAATAGCTAAGGTTTCACCTGATGATATGTAATGATTTGTAAGCAGAGTCAGATTGGAATCAAATAAGACCCCAAGCAGGGAAATAGACCTGCCCTCCACACTTTCTGCAGACATTCCAGTATCTCATTACTTGGCTGTGTCTTCCCCAATTAATGTAAACACTGTCCAAACCTGTCAGTGTACATATTACTTTCTTCTTTACTTTTACAAGTATCACACAGATTTGGATTTCATTTAAAACTTTTATTTTAAATTTCACAGAAAAAACACATTTTCTAAACAAAACAATACAAAACACTCACTTTGGAAACAAACATAGCATGAAAAAGCAATAAATTCCTCTTCCCTTGAAACACAAATTTAGTGAAAGTGCATGACAACCCACTAAACTACAAAAGATGTGCTTTGATTCATACTCATGTAGCATATAGTGAAATACTATCCAAAGGGTGTAGGAATTCAAAATACAAATATGCAACCCATTTGCTAACAACCTGTGACAGCCCATTTGATATAAGTGTCCAATTTTAGGAGCAGCCCACAAGTATTATCTGGTGAAGTAACTTGACAGAGTAACATAGAAGAAAATGAGGGCTGGGGGAATCAAACCATGTACTATAAGGGGAGCTCATTATGATTGGGATTGACTGACTGTAATCCTGAGTGATTTACCCAAGGAAAAAAATAACAGTTAGTGGAGATTTGGCAGTTGGTCTGGATGATGAAGGCTCTTGCTCCTTGTATCCAATGTACAAGGTTTGGTTCTCTTTGACTCTGAGCAAGTCACTTTACTTACTCTAACTTTAAACACAGACACACACAAACTGCTACAAAAAATGCCAATCTGCTTGTGCATCTTATCCACATTAATATTAATGCATCTCTTAAATGCAAAAGTTGCTTGATATAAATGTTGCATCTCCACTGACACTTGTGCATCTTGTAGGGTCCACATTGATGTTAATACTGTATCTATGTTTGGTTTGTTATTTCTGCTAACTCCAACAACAAAAACACATTGGCTGCAAAGGAAAGAACTCCAACTTCCATGTTTGCTATTCAATAGTTACTTGTGCTTTAAATCACATGATAATTCCTGCAAGGTTTCTCACTTGCTGTGCATGCTAGCTCCAATCTCTTTGGCTAAATTATCTGCCAATCAAAGGAGACTGGAACTAGCACACACAATGGGAAATCACAGGAGACTGGAACTAGAGTGGAAATTGTCTGCAAAACTGAATATTGTTATGTTAATTAATGTTGTGGGAAACATTGATTTTTTTTTAATTAATGTTGGTGGCAGGGTCCTAGGCAACTATCTATATTGCCTTGTACCAGCTGCAGCCTTATTTGTAAGTCACTTGGTTTTCAAATTTTTAAGTACATATGTAAATATTTCTTATTTTCATAATTATTAACAAACAATTGGGAATATACAGTATGATATACATGGATATTTATAATTAAGTATCCTATCTCCTACCATGGCAGTTCACACCATACTCCTCAATAGTATGTAGGTCTCTCAGTTGTGAACATATGAACATATATACAAAACTATGAATAATAAGTAGCAAACTGATTAATTTGTCCACCACAGGACACTGTAAATTAACAATCTTAATGCAATTTTATTAATATGTATTTACCCTTTGTAATACTACCTTCTATTAGGTGGTAAGTCACTCCCCCGGATTCACTAATCCTCCATGTAAGACTTAATAAGTCTTACTCGGAGGCTGCAGTTGAACGGTTTGACATCAGCTTGCCATGAATATGCACGAGGGCATGCTGACTCAACCGTAAGTCTTACACGGACCATGTAAGAAAGCAGGTGGCGTATCCGACTGCCAAGCAATCTAAATGTCCACGCCCCTGCAAGTGTTTTAAAACTAAACAAAGCACACACACAAGAGAGAGTCTGCTCAAATGGCCCTGCACCCAACACCACACTCCCTGATATTGTAACCCCCTATTACAGTTCTAAAACGCAAAACATTAAATATATTTTTTTAAATCCCCAAAATAGCTGCCCGTATTTGCGCGTGTGTGTGCGGGTGTGCCCATTGCTTAGCTAGAGTTAGCAATTCTGACATGGAAGAGCATAAGAAAGAATGTTAAGGCAAATCAACCCAAATAGCAATAGTGTAATGGTAAAGCATTCGCACAAAAAAGAGGCATTCATGGTTCGAATCCCACCACTCGACTTCATATTTATTTTTTAAATCAGTATATGAAGTAATACCTGACAAATATGTTTAAACATTACCAAAAAGCAGTGAAATGGCCAATGTATCAGTGAACAAAATAACTATTTTAAAGGATCCTGATATAAAATTGCCTGCAGTTAAGCAGCACTTCACCCAGCACAATAGAGTTGCCTGTAGTTGAATAGCACTTTACCTAGCGCAATAGAGTTGCTCATTGTTTCATAGCACTTTACCCAGCGCAATAGAGTTGCCCATAGTTCAATGGCACTTTACCCAGTGCAATGTGTTTGCGCGGACGTGACGCCATGCCAACCAGGGCACCGTAGGGCATCGAGGACCAACGTAGAGCAAAGTTGCTTAAATGCAGCCACACCCCCTAGCCTGTCTGGATAGTATGAAAATAAAATGAATAACAAGATTCGAATCCAGGACTCTGTGCATCAGAAGCAAAGTACAGAACCACTAAGCCATGACAACATAGGGGAGCCAGCCACTATTAACATTCATATACGTACGAATGGTAGTTTAACCATTACTAAGAAGGTCTGCAGTCAGCCGAGAGTTTTACAAAATGGCCAATCACAAAAAAGTGTGGGAAATGCAGCATATTTAAGCCCCACAGGTGGGAATACACACCATAACTGATTGTAGCTCACATCTGCAGTTAGAATGTCTGGTGTCAGAGAGGGAACATGCTTCCAAGCGCAACGTTGGGGCATTGAGGAGTCCAAATACATGGTTTGACTCCTTGTCCACTGTCACGAGTCAAGACTCCTGCAGGGCCAGTTCCAAGGGACGGATTATAAGGCAAAGGCTTGGAACCGGTTAGCTCGTGACCTCACCAGTGCCACAGGCATTCCTTGGACTGGTGAGCAGGTCTGTCACCACCATGCAGACCTGAAGAGACAAAAGCAGGACCGCCTGAACCAATGGATACAGGAGGCCCGTGGGATGCGGGATGCCCCACAACTGAGTATGTAGCCATGGAATGCAGTATGTAAGAATTGATAATGGAGTATGTATAATGGATAGGTATGTCTCAATATCCCTTCATTTACTTTACAGGTGCAGGTGACCGTTCTACGAATCAGCAAGCCTATGCTGATAGGCTGCTAAGGCTGTGCCACCAGGCAGGTTAGTGATTATTCTGCATGTATTGTTATATAAAATATGGGAGAGAGCATGAAAGAAAGTGTTGTAGTCCAATAATACAGCCATAAGATTGCCTGAATAAGTCCTCTGCATGCACTGTCAGATAAAAATGTCAGAGAGGCAGAAAAAGAGTGTAGAAACCATTAAGAAAGGTAAGATATGTCTGGAATAATATCTCTGCAGGCACTGTTATATAAAATAAGTGAGTGAGCCTGAAAAAAGATTGTTCTAACCCATTAATAAAGGTATTATATGTCTTGAACATATCTGCCATATACACCGTTAAAACAAATAAAGGAGTGAGCCTGTGGAAAAGTGTGTAATATCATTAATAAAGGTCTAAAACCTAGAGTGTGTCTGTGTCACGGAGTCTGAAATGTTGTTGTACCCTTGCAGTATACAAACAGTACTGTTTGAAAAGGTGCTGGCAACCCAGAGTTGTGCAGTCCCATATAAAGTGGGTGATGGAAGTACTAGTAGCTGTGAAACATATATACAGTCCACAACAGGCAGTTACTGGCTGGCATGAATAAGTAAACCTGGCACACGTGTAGCATGTTATTTTTTCCCCAGAAATGTGAGTGTGTGTCAAGAAATGCAGGGTTCTGTACAAATCAAAGTGAAAATGTCATGTGAAAACATCCCAGATATGTAGATAAAGAAATATAAATGCAATCAAGAAATATGTAGCAGTAACATCTGCATCCTGGACAGTTAGTATGTCAGATATAGGTCAGGCATATATTGAACTAGCCAAACCCAGTACACAACCTAATGTATGGTGGCAAGTGTAATAATACAGGTTGGGGATATACACTTGCAGTCACTAGGAATGTAGTGTAGACTAAAAGGTCATTATAAGATGTTAACTGAGGTTTTTTAAACACCCTACTGTATGTGCATAAACCATGCAATTCCACACCTCAATGGGTATGTGTAATCTTAAATATTTGTTGGGACATATGTCCTATTGTTCTATAAATATTTGCATTCATGTTGATGCATGTGCCCTGTTTAAACACCACAATCATGGTGGCCTGTTGCTTCCAAACATCCCTGCATGCTGTTGGAATAACCACTGTAGTTCAATATATGCATGTGTTATGCTTGCTGTTCAACTGTTGCACCCTTGGTGTGTTGGGTTAATGGGAATATTATTGCATGCTGTTACAACTAATCTGGAATGCTGTTTTGCTTATGTTGTAATTAAACACACCTAATCACAGAACGTATGGGAAGGCCGGTCCTAGCAGACCCACCTGTCCCTCCTCAGCTGGCGAGTGCACCTGGCACCAGCAGGTCCGGTGCTCAGCCCGGGCCCCCCTCCTCCATTGGTCCTGTGCCACCTTCAGGTGGAAGCGCTGCAGGGGATGGGGCTTATCCTCCCCATGCAAGCGTGGGCAGAGAAGGGCCACCTGTCACCCTTCGAAGGGTCCGGGCTGTGGTGCGTAGGGAGATCCAGCGTACAGTCACTGATCCCCTATGCCAGCTTGAGGCGAGAGTGGCGCGTCTCACGGGTGAGCCTGCCCGTCCTATGCAGCCCCCAGCACAGCCACCCTCGGGGCTGTGAAGGTTCAGTGGTGACTGCCCATGGGTGGGGATCTCAGTTCCACTGTTACCATCTGTGGGCTCATGGGCTTGCGATTTCCAAATATCCGACCCCGTCAATTGTGTCACCCACCCCATGTCTCATACACCGCCCCTGTATGCTTCTTGTCTGTCTTGTCTGTTTACCTTCCCAACCTACCTCCCCAGACATACCTACTTCCTCTACCTCACTTCCCACTCTCACCTGAAAAAAAAAAAGGGCAATCTGTACCCACAAAAAAATTAAGTCCCATACATAGCTGCCCATTTTGCACACATGTCCATCGGACAAACATATAAGCTAATAATTAGAATTGGCAGTACAACATACTTTGTTGTCCTCACCCCTCTCCCAGGGGTGGAAGGTTTCAAATTTCACTCCAAATTCATTACATATGCACAGCTGTTGCTGTTAAAGAAATGGGCAGCTATGGACCTTCCCTCCCCCGTCCTGCACATCCCGAGCTTGTTTACCTACTGTGTGTACCTCTTTGTGCCCCCTTTTTCACCACTTTCCTATCTCCCCATTTTCTTTTCTTTAAAAGAAATTAGTGCAGGGGTTAGCGGGAGTAAGCACTTTTAAGCAGTAGTTAGCAGGTTTGCACCAGTGTTCACATGTGTGCGCTTAGCTAAGTATTGCTAAGCATCGGGCAAACCCACACAAACCCACTTACAACTGCTTAAAATTGCCTTAGTCACTCTATGGCAGGGCCCTTGTACTGCTCAGCAGCAAAATAAAATACCCCTGTGAGTCTCGAACTCCAGACCTTGGACTCACAAGACTGCAGGAAGTACAACTAAGCCACAGCAAATATACAGTAATGTGGTGCTGAAAGAAATATATCATGCATTACAATGAGTGAATGTAAAGGGTGAATAGGAATGGCATAACACAAATCTTGTTCTGTGGCCCTTAACCAGCAAGTGTTGTGGAATTGCATGACATGAATGTGAAAAGAGAACCAGCCATGCTAGTAGGGAATAAGGTTACAGTGGCACCTTACAAACCCCACACAGTATCAGAACAGGATAAACACTGGCATATTTGAATAGGTCAGAGGCCAGACCTCCCAACTGTGACTGTTTACAGGGATGTCCCTTATTTGCAAACAAATGTTAGCTGTGCCCCTCTGACTCTCTGTGCTGTGAAATGTACTAACAGTAGGCAGAAAGGTGGGGAATCTCACTTAATGAAAAATGTCAATAAGTGAGAGTAGACACTGCTTGCATGTCAGAAAAGGTGTAGTAATACATATGCGCCAAATCCCCCAAAGCCTCAACAGCAAAATATCTGAAATATATCACAGGTGTATCCCACTTATATGTACCTTTCCCTGAGGCTGTTCAAATATTTACCTGAGAGTATCTCTGAGGCCTGGAAGTGTCAGAAACACACAGGCATATGAGCTTGTCTGCTGTTACACACTCAGCAAATAGCTGTAGAATGAATTCCACAAGCATGCCCATATGTAGGAGTACACCACAGAAATATCAAAGGATGTAGCCATGTACTGCTAGCAACCACCTGTGACAATGCCATTGTTCAGGTGCTGAAAAGACTGGTGTGGTGCACAGTCAAAGGATACTAGGCTAACCTCTGTCTATCATCTGGATATGTCCTCAGGTGGGAGCTACTGAGACAGACTACTAGCCTTCATAGACTAACAGGTACACAGCAACTCTGCATGTTCAGCAAGATAAACAGCACACAATAATAAATAATGCTCTCTGCAGTTCTGCACCCCTACCCCCAAAAGTACCATATACCTGTGTAGTCAGGCACGCCCACGGGTGTAGGTAGGCATACACAGTACTGAAATATATCCAGTTGTCCTGAGAAGACTGTGCTAATGTCAACACAAATAAACCACAAACTGTTCAGAAGTGAGTAACGTACTAATGACAGTATAGCAGTTCACAAACAGTGCATGTGCCTGATATTCATAATTGGTAGTACAACATACTTAGTTGTCCTCACCCCTCTCTCAGGGGTGGAAGGTTTCAAATTTCACTCCTAATGTATTGCATATGCACAGCTGTTGCTGGTAAAGAAATGGGCAGCTATGGACCTTCCCCACACCCATCCTGTACATCCCGAGCTGGTTTCCCCTACTGTCTTCCCCTCTTTGTGCACCCTTTATCACCACATTCCTAACTCCCCATTTACTTTTCTGTCAAAGAAATGAGCACGGGGGTTAGCGAGAGTAAGCACTTGTAAACAGTAGTAAGTGGGTTTGCACCAGTGTGCGCATGTGTGCGCTTAGCTAAGCATCACACAAACCTGCGCAAACCCGCTTACAACTGCTTAAAATTGCCTTAGTCACTGTGTATGACAGGGCCCTTGTACTGCTCAGCAGCAAAATAAAATACCCTTGTCAGTCTCGAACCCCACACTTTGGATACACCAGTCTGCATGAAGTACCACTAAGCCACAGAAGATATACAATAACTTGGTGCTGTAAGAAATATATCATGCATTACAATGAGTGAATGTAAAGGGAAAATAGGAAAGCCATAGGAACACATTGAATAACTACATTTGTATGCCAGTTAATTCTCTAATCCTAAAATAAAGTACATACTCCCATGTATCCAGTGTTAGCATTAGGAGGTGAGAGTAAACTTACACAATGAGAAGAGTGCACTGGAAGAAGCAACAGTCAGGTTACAGTACAACATGCATATCACTGGCTACAACCCTAGCTTCAGGTATGAGACATATACCAACCTTATGACTGAGACAACAGTGTCCACTGCAAACAAGCATGGGCCCCTCCTTGCACAACTGAAAGTGCTACGCCTACCTAACCTAGCATTTTATAGCAGTGTCCTGCAATCACAGTGAGTACTGCAATTACCACACAGCAGGCTGCATGCAATTACTAAATGGTAGGCACCAACTGGTGCAGAGGCCATCACATGCACATGTGCAGATACCTAGAAAAGCAGCCTGTACTTGCTGTCCACACATGCAATAATATCATTGCACCAACTGAGAGAGAGAGAGAGAGAGGCAGACAGAGACAGACAGACAGATAGAGACAAACAGGCTGTAAGAGACAGACACTGAAAAGAAAGACCAACACACACAGGAAAGCAAAACCAAAAAAAAACCAAAGCAACAGCTACAACAGATGGAGGTGAGGAATACAAAGGTAAGGTATGTAACAGATATGTATTTGCAGGCATCCGAATGATGTGTCTGAAGGGTACTCTACATACTGTGAATCATCCATATGTGGCAGCAGTCCATATTATATGTATATGCATATGTGCATAGGGCAAGGGATTTACTGCAACTGTTAGTGAAGGCTGGACATATATATGTTGTTGAAGGTTGCTATGCACACAAATGTATGTAGGTTGTAGTGTGTGGCATTGCAGACAGCAAGCAGCGCCAGTATATGTCATGTGGTGGTTATAAGCTGTGGGGCTGAACTACAGGCAGTGAGGCCTGCTACAGCTATACGGCCTGAGGACAGCAAAATGCATTTTGCACAACACTTTGCAATATTATTACATAACAGTATGTCTCACAACTGCTGCGTAATTGACATCCCCACCATGAAAGGTGGGCAGTATATGTGCCTATATGTGCATCTATATGTACAGCAATGGGGATGTATACATGTATGTGTGCGTGTGTGTATATATATATATATATATATATATATATATATATATATATATATATATGTATGTATATATATATATACATATATATATATCTATCTGTGTGTGTGTGTGTGTGTGTGTGTGTGTGTGTATATATATATATATATCTATCTATATATATATATATATATATATCTATATATGTATATATGTATATATATATATATATATATATACATATATACATATATAGATATGGATATATATATATATATATATATATATATATATATATATATATATATATATAGATATATCTAGATATATATAGATATATGTAGATATATATTGATATATATGGATATATGTGGATATGTATAGATATGTATTGATATGTATAGCTATGTATAGATATGTATAGATATGTATTGATATGTATAGATATGTATTGATATGTATATATATATATATATATATATATATATATATATATATATATATATATATATATATATATATATATATATATATATAGAGAGAGAGAGAGAGGGAGACACGGGGTCATAGGTACTGCAACAGGTGCCTGTTGACCAAGGCATGGACTGAACACCAGTGTTGGTTACTGCAGTGCCATACCCCATTCCAAAACACTTCACATAGGTGGTAGAATGCCTAACACTGAAGGTGTCAGAAGGGAACATGGAACACAGGTGGACAGTAGCCTCCCCTTTGATAATCACAGTGCCACACTAGTCTTGCAATCTGTCTACGTGGTACGTGTCATCACAAAAGGTGTGTCATCTAAGGAAATATAGGCAGTGTTCCCCTCTACTCATCACAATGCCCCATGTGGTATGTAGCTCACATGACAACTACAGCAAGTGGAAAAGCTACAGACATACCTCACAAAGAGTAATACTGCCCTCAAACACATGCCCTATGCAGACTGACTCACAAAACCACAGCTAGAGTGCATTGCATACCGCCCACCCAGAGGGTACCTCTGCCGGACATGCAGAGGTATGTCACACCCATAGCAGTCGGCCAAACACCATGTCAACACCTCACAATCCCTTCGGGCTACATGACCTAGGGCCCTAATCCTCGCCACCTCACTAAACAGCACATGCTGCAGGTACAGTTTCCTATCCACAAATATGCCATACTCTGGACTAAACCACCCAGCATTAACAAACAAGGCTCCTCATTAGCAGATGTCATACATACCCCTGATGATTGTTTGGGAGATAGGTAATATGCCCTGGGAGTCACCTCTGTGTATCTGGTTGACAGGAGCATGTGAAATGACATTACATGTGTGTCAAAGGCCAGGGTAGCATATGGCTAGGCTGCTCTAGGCCCTAGGGCCAATAGCGTATTACCTACCTATGACACATTGCACACACACATGTACTCAGTGCAATACCTGCTATGTGAGGTGTAATGAGTGTGACCGTGAATGTGTGCAAGGTCTGTAAAGGTGTGATAGCTTAGTGTGAGGTTGTTTCTGTCATGGTAGTTTGTGTCGTAGGTGTGTGACCAGAGAAAGATGTGTCAGTTATTGGGATGCAGACATAGTAGGATGGCATATGTTGTGACCTAGTTCCTTGTGTACGACTGCGGTGTCCCATTGTAGGCTGAAGCAATACATGTATGCTCAGTAAGTGGTACTGCTGGTGAATCCAGCTCACATATGAACTGTTGCACTACCTGAAGCTGTAGGCCTAAACAGCACAGTATGGTGTATGTTCACATTCCCTGGTAACACTGTCTTGTGTGTTTCCTGTAGTCTGCACAGATTACATACCTCAGGCATAGGTATCTGTAAGTAGGGGCACACAGTACTGTAAGGTACACAGGTAATGCTCATCTGTGTCGGCATACATTTGTGTGTTGTATGTATGTCTGATGTGTGTGTAATGATGCATGTACCATGCCCGCAATCACATGTGTGTTACAGGGTATGTGTGTGTACCTAGCAACATGTATACTCTGTTACAGCAGTATGCCAGCTATATTAACAACCATGCACATATGTTAGGTAGGGGTATGGCATCAATGACTAGGGTGGTTTACTGGTAATACTGTAAATGTACTTTACATTCATTGCATTGGATGACATATTTCTTCATGCATTAGCTTGATATATACCCCCGTGGCGAGGTTGTGCATTGTATCCCAAACAGTGTGCCGAGTACTGGTGTATACTGGTTTGTTATATGGAGTGTGGCAGGCACTGTCAGCCAGTTGTGGGCTGAGCACTATGTGGTATTGAACATGTGTATCCTCTGACAGACAAACAGATGCTATATATGGCAGTTAAGTGATATCTGTACTTAATAATGTTAAGTGTGCCACATGACTTGCTCACACATATTTTGTTTAATTGTCTTCCAGGGCTATGGCTCATCAACACAATCTGTCCTATACAGCTGCAGAGGAACAGGAAATACATAACAGCCTGGTACAGCACTATACACTGCTGTTTTCCAGGGCCAGCCAGCACCAGCATGAGCGTACTGCAATGTGGCAATATCTTGTTTGTCGGGTAAATGACATAGGCATGCATAACCAGACATATGAGCAGGTACGCCATCACTGCAGTGATTTAATTAGACATGTCCAGCGGTGTGTCTGATATCTATAGACAACAGCTTGCCACAGGTGGTGGGGTGACCATACATCCCCCCCTCACCAGAGTGGAGGAACTGCTCCTAAGCGTGGTGGCTTCTGGCCTACAGCAGCAACAGCATCACACATGTGTCATCACAGAGGCCGGAGCCACCCAGCATGATGACATGGAGTGTGCAGGTAATATGCCCTAGCTGTAGACTACTGTTACCTGTATTGTTAGAATATGCATATGTGAGATGTGTACTGTGTGTTCAGCAGTTGTGCTGCCTATTGTGTGCAATACTGATATTTGGAATAGTATCTGTACACCTGTGACTGTTGACTGTTGTTCTACTGTAGTTTAGCACACTCACAGTAGCAATGCCACAGTTGTGGCCACTGACAAACTGTGTCATATTCTTGTAGGTCCCTCTGGTGTGACAGCAGGGCAGATGATACATGCTGGTGACTTTGTTAACACTTTAATATTGGTAATGACATGTGCATGTCATAGGTGAGGTGTAGGCCATGTACACGTAACACACCTACGCATAATGCATGCTGTGCATGTTTGCTGTGAGACATTAAACATCTCAGTAAAGTTGGTAGCTGCCTCAATCACATGCAATGCACAGAGCAGCAGACACATTTGTGGCAACACTGTACTGCACATTGGATATGCATAGTTGCTACAGCTGTACACAACAGAACACGTTTATCATACGCAGGACACGAAAACATGTTAGATTTGGTATTACCCCACACCCGCTGTAAGGTCACACTTCAGTATCCCACATGTCATGCACACACACACATGATGTACCTCAGGGGTAGAGGCCTATCATGGGGCTGTGTAACACTCTTCAACACATAACACAGTCATGTTAGGCAATGCTCCCTATCGGGCACCTCACACACCCATGTACAAAGTGGCTGTGTAATTGTGAACATAGCGACGGCACTGCAGTTCAGGTACAGCATGCTAGGCATTGGTCTTGCACACATTAGTAACTGTGAGTGACCACAAGATGCATGATGATGATGGCACAGGGTACTACACCCCATCCAGTTACAGTGACCACAGTACTACTCATAGCAGTCATTGCTGTGCACCTCAATGTTGTGTGTGTGTGCAAACATATGCACCTATACACAATATGGATAGCATGTTGTGTGTGTGCTTACATATGCCAGTATACACAATATGCACAGCAGTCGCCATCCGAGCAAAGTGCCACATATATGTCCTGGAATGCTAGTGGGTGTATAGGTCACATGGCACACATTGGGTATGTGTGGTGTTTAATGTTGCAGTCATGTAGCATGCCATGCCATGGCTGGCACCGACATATCTGCAATATGTCCCACACTCACCATAACCATTGTACACTGGCCATGTCGAGCATTGGGATTCCTTCACGTTAACATTCGCCACTCATCCCGTGTGCATACATAGCATGCATGTGCTACACCTGTGCCCACTATTATCTGCTATGGACACAGACACTGTACTCAGACATGGAAATCTATGTGTCACACAGATAACACATGCAGCCATAGCATGTATACCTGTGAGTGATGGTGCACAGGGCATTGCAGAGCTGATAATACTTGCACAGCAATGTTGTGTCCAGGTACACATTGTGTTCCAGGGTGTAGCCAATCACTGAACAGCTACACAGTTGCATCAAAGCCATGTACACTGCCATGAAATAGGGGCATCTACATTTGCACTGCATGGTTTTGTGTAACACATATTTTGCATGCTGACACGTGTGTGGTGACTGTTTGCCTTGTGATACTGGCGTCCACCTTCACCCACTATAGAGCATGCGTTGGATTGCTGATGTGTGTGTGTATGTGCTATAGTGAGGAGTGTATATGTGTGCATGTGTGCATGTGTTCATGTGTGCATGTGCGCATGTGTGCATGTGTGCATGTATGCATGCATCATGTGCAGACTGTAAAGTGTGTTTCCTATCTTCCTCTCACAGGTGCTGAGTTAGTGGTGGCCGAAAGCAGCAGGGAACCTGAAGCCACTGCCACGAATAGTGGTGAAGATGAGACATATATTCTGGCACAGGTAGGTTTGACAGGGTGTGTCATTTGTCCGCCAATCGACAGTACACAGTGTTCAACCCCATCTATGCGCACACTCATACTGCCAATACATCCCTCATCACCAATGACCATAGGCGAGGGACAGCATACAGTTGGCATTGACCAGGAGAGTGTGGTACCCATGGCACTTGCATCGCCTCACAGCAGGCATAGCTGGATTCCTGGAATGGTACCACATAGGCGGAGGTCCAGGGGTTCTTGGGGGAGCACCGCTGGTCATATTGGCCCTGGCAGATGTGCCCTCACAGGTCTTACAACATCCAGTATGTTCCGGGCTGTAATGCAGGCTCAGGCACATATGGAACGGTACACCAGACAGGGACTTAGGGTGCAGAGGGCCCATTACACTGCTATCAATGACAGCGTCTGTGACCTTGCTGGTGCCATCCGGAATTACACTGAGGTCATTGATAGACATTGGGGGGAGACAGTAGATGCCCTCCACAATATGTCTTCCATGAGCCAGGACCGTGTGGGATGGTTGCGACTTCGACGCGGACGCATGCCAGCAACAGCTGGCAGTGGTCACAGATGGCCCACAGTTCACAACCGCTCCCGTACTGGCAGTTCCAGCCCCAGCCATGCTGGGCTGGCCTGTCTATTGACTGTCCCAGTAGACCATGTGCACGTGGCTCTGGCCAGTCCCAGCAGGGACGTAGGTCCAGTCATCATACCTCTGCCTCTGATGACAGTACCCAGTCAGGGTTGGTACCCGATACTGTCCATAGCACCCCTGCCAGGCACAGGTACTGTGTCCGTGGCCGGAGACAGTGATCTGTACAGCCTAGCAGGTACAGTCTGTGGCTGTCCCACAAACTACCATATATGGCAGCCACATGGTGGAGCTGTGTGCATGCAGACACACACACATTAACCAAACAACTAGGGCTCACATACTCACACACATTACATCAACGTTAGCCCATGCTGTACTGTTGTCCCTCACACACACACACACACACACACACACACACACGCACACACACACACACACACACACACATACACACACAAAGACATGTCAATTGGATGGGTCAATGTCAGGCTCTGACAAACAACAACACACCCTGTGCATATGATGATACCTGTGTCACCTCCTGTCATCTGTATCATTGATGCAGGAACAGGCTAACATGGTGCTGATGCACAGGGTGACATTATAGCAGTGTAGCAATATTAGCAAGTTGTCAACAGGAAAGTGTAATGACATCCTTGTAGGTATGTCTGAGCAGGCATTATGCATCAAAGCTCTAATTGTCAATGTTATTTATTTATTTATTTATTTAAATTTGTTGACCAGGAGTGTCTGACTGGACGTGGGTCCATTTTCAGCAGAGGTCCGGGGAGAAAAGCTCCACAGTAAAATAAACAAGCAGTAGTTACATTGGATTACATAGCGATTAACAATTTAACATAGAAATTACTTACAACATATTTACAGATGAAGAACATAGTACATCAGTAGACAACTAGAATCTTTATCTGTGAAGTACATAACAGGCATTAACAAATGTAACAATGAGAAGTTCCTGCTGTATAATAAGAACTAGGCTTATGAGCATCTGAGCTTGCTATCATCAAGGTAGTTAGTGGAGGTGAAAGAAAGGTAGTAGTTGGATGGGGTGGATGATATTAGAGTGGGAGTTGCAAGGGCATAGCCAGCATGTTTTTAGGTGTGCTTTTAATAAAGTTTTGAAGTTGGTGCATGATGGTACAGAAGTAATTGTGGGTGGGAGTGAGTTCCATAATTTGGCTATGGCGCAAGAGAATAGTGCTTCACCAGCAGAGTTATTGGCTTTAGTGATCTGCAAGTGATTTTTGTTGCTGGATCTTAGTGGTCTGGTGGTGCGATAGGGTTGGAGTAGATTCTGGAGGGATGGGACATTTAGTGGCTGGTTTACTAGTTTGTGGGCGAGTGAGAGTTGATACCACTGAAGGAGGTGAGGGAGTTCAAGCCAGCCCAGTTCAGCAAGTGAGAGACAGTGGTGACTACGGTAGGATGCCCTGTGGCGAATTTGGCGATTTTGTTGTAGCAGGTCTCTAGCTTGTTTAGATCACATTGCCTTAGGTTGGTATATACTGGAGAGGCATAAAGTAGGGTGGAGATAAGGTGGGAATTTGCTATTGAAATCTTTGCTGCTTTGGTGAGAAATTGTTTATTTTTGTATAATGCTCCTAGTTTTTGTGGACTTTTTTTATGGTCATGGATATGTGAATGTCAAATTTTAGTTTATTGTCTATTTCCACTCCTAGCAATTTGGTGTGTTCAGTTGGATATATAGTGGTGTTGTCTTTGCTGTGATGTTAAAGTGAGAGTTGTTTTGAGTATGTTTGGTGGGTTGGAAGATGAGTAGTTTAGTTTTGTTTGGGTTGAGTATTAATTGGGCATCGGATAACCATGTTTCAACAGAGGAAAAGGCTTCCTGTGTGACTTTTTGCAGTTTGGGTAGGGACTGGGCTGAGCAGATGATGGTTGAGTCATCTGCGTATTGGATGAGTGTGCCATGTTTGGTGGCAGAGGCTAGATTATTGGTGTAAACAGAGAAAAGTAGGGGTCCAAGGATGGATCCTTGGGGAACCCTATGGAGACAGGTAGTTGGGGAGATATGTCATTCTGCCATACAACGGATTGTTGGCGGTCAGACAGGTTACTCTGAAACCAGTTGGTGACTGATTGTGAGAAGGATAGGTTATTGAGGACAGAGATAAGTTGTTTGTGTGGGACCATGTCAAATGCTTTAGATAGGTCTAGGAAAGTAGCAGAGGAGAGATAGCCATTGTTTTTATGCTGTAGGATAGTGTTAGTAAAGGAGAGTAAGGCAGTGGTGGTGCTATGGTTTGGTCGGAAACCATGCTGAGCACTGGAAAGGAGGTTGTTAGTAAGGAGGTAGTGTGAGACCTGAGAGTGTATGCATCTCTCTAGTATTTTGGAGAGTGGAGAGAGAATAGCTATGGGGCGGTAATTGGTTAGTTCTGCAGAGGGTCCACCTTTGTGGAGGGGAATTATATGTGAGACTTTCCACAATGTGGGAACGTAACTTTCTGACAGAGATCGGTTAATCAACATGGATACTGGGTAGGCCAGGACATCAGCTGCGATTTATAGGTATTCACTTGGGAGGTTGTCTGCTGCTAATTTGGTGGGTTTAAGTTTAGTTAAGAGTTTTTTTATGTTGGAGGTAGGTACAGGAGAAAAAGAGAAGGCAGTGGGGAGATTACTAGTTGAAGGTGTGGGTTGGAGGGGAGGGGGGTTGTGTTGTTTAGCTAGTGATAGTATGGTTTGGGAGAAGTGTGTGTTGAATGAGGTAGCAATATTTTCTGAGGAGTGAGGGATGTTAGGGGTAGGGGTACTGACTTTACCTGGGTGGAGGATGGAGTTTATGGAAGACCAGAATTGTTTGGGGCTGTGTTGTGAGGAGTCTAGGGCAGACTGGTAGTATTGGAATTTGTCCTGTTTTATTAGCTTTTTGACTCTATTGCGTAGTTCTAGGAATTTCTGTCTAGCTGCGGGGGTTTTGGTTTTGCACCAGTGCTCCCAGGCTTTATCCCTGTTTTTCATTTCTGACTTAGTGGTTTTCTGTAGCCATGGGGAGGGTTGTGCTTTGGTTCTGGAAAATCTTATGGGGGCATGGTAATTAAGGATGTTCAGGAAGGTAGTATTAAATAATTCAACTGCGTCATTTAGACTGAGGTACTTTAGAGCATGCCAGTTACATTCTTTGAGGGATGAGATGAATGTGAGTGGGTTAAAGTTTATTTTGTTACGCATTTGATGATAGATGACAGGTTTAGCTTGGTACAGGTATTTTTTGAGTAGGAATGTTGGGGAGTGATCACTGAGGCTATCTGATAAGCAGCCTGTTATATATGACTGGGGGTTCTTACTGACTAGTATCCAATCCAGGGTAGTGTGCTTGCTGGAGTTTTTATTTATCCTTGTTGGTGACTGGACTAGTTGGGTGAAGCCATGAAGGTGTACATGATGGGTTGGATTGTTGCCAGAACAGGATTGCCAGTCAATATTGAAATCACCTAAGATGATAGTTTCTTGGGGAGATGGTGGGTAGACCAGCTGAGGAGGTTTTCTAGTGGAGGGATGTTTTGGCCAGGTGGGAAGTAGCATCCAATTATGTTGATGGTTTTGTTTTGGTTAATTTTGAGGTTGGTATATATTATTTCTTCATTGCCTATTTGTGGAGCTGATGATTTTAAGATCTGGATATTTAGATGCTGTTTAAATATTATAGCTACACCACCTCCTTTTTTGTTTAGCCGGTCTACTCTTAGTATGCCATAACCTGTAGGGAGTATTTGCTCACTGGTAATGTGAGGTTTTAGCCAGGTTTCTGTCAGGATGACTATATCTGGGGAGTATAAGTCTATGGTGGCATGGAGTTCATGGACTTTGTTGGATATACTTCTAATATTTAGGCTTAGTAGAAGGAAGTCACTTGGCTTTCTATTGTCTGTAATATGGGAGAAGTTGTGGTTTCTAGTCTGATTATGAGGATTGGGGTTGGAGATGGTAGAGCCAGGGTTTGTGGTGGATGTCTCCACTTAGGGCTAGTTTTGATATGCATGAGATTATTAGTTTTCTCAGTTTTTGAATGTGTTTGTTTATAAGGGAAACTTTATGATTGTGCTCTGTGGGTAATAGGTATGGTGGGAGGGTTACTATGTTAAGTTGTAGGGATGCTTTACGTTTGAGTTATATAGTTGGTAGAATATGTGGGGGGTGCATAGGGATGGTTCTTGAGCTGGTGGGAGGGGAGCTGAATATGGGTGAGACATGGGTGGTGGTGTGAGTAGTAGTACAGTGGTAGTGGTTGAGTGGGGGAATGATGGAGCTTTGGTAGGATGTAAGATATGCAAGGAGAGTGAATGCAGTGAGCAAAGGAAAGGTATGCTTGTACATGTCAGTTGAGGAGGTGTGATAGTAGAGGGAATATGGAGGAGGTAGTGTTGGTTTAGCACTGTGGTTGGCTATTGGAAAGATCGGAGGGGTTTGAGTGCAATAAAGGTGGGACCACTGGGGGCGGGAGGGAATAGGGGGCAGGGTGGGGAGCGAAGCAGGTAGAGACCCTGTTAGGTTCTTGTATGAGGGGCTGGAAACAATCACAAAGCAAGGCAAGTATGTGTTAAGAAACAATCACAATTGACCAAGGACTGCTCTGAAACTGTAAGTCTTTTCTTAATTTCTCAGGTGGAAAAACAGGATAACCTTGTATCAGTAGGCTACTGTAGTCATAGTTTAAATTAACAAACACACAGTATTGATCAGTTATGGATACTATTTGATAACAGAAGGGAATAAGAGAAAGTGGAAGATGTGTGTGGTGGTGGGGGGGGGACTGCTTACAGCCAAAGCACAGTGCTCTCCAGGGGAAAATGAAGATTGGCTCAAACAGGTAGACACATACTCAAAGTTAACTGTAGCTGTTTGCAGACAGTTCAGAGCCTACAAGAAGGTCTGCAAGGATATTGTTTACACCACTGTTAGGTCTGAGTATGTATTGTCCACCCATGTGCCACTTGGCTGAAGTGTAATGTGTTGCCAGCATGTGTTAGTGAGTGGACAGTATGTGTGTGATGTGTGCAGTAAAGATTAGCAAGTGTACATCTGTGAGCATGGTGGGTGCACACTGTCTGCATGTCCGTGCATGGTGGACACATGGGAAGTGTGGCATTCCCTGTTGGACACATTGTTAACATCTCATAGTAACTTTCAATGGCCAGTATGCATTCGACTACAGTTATGTACTAACATGGGTCCACATGTGTGTATGTCATGGGTTGACACTATGCTGTGAGTGATACTGTTAATATCTGTCAATGATTTGCGGTCTGGTAGTATACACAACCTCAACAGCATGACTATAAGCAATCATTGGATGATGTCCTGACAAGTGACACACAGTTGTAGGGAACTCAGTAACAGTTGGATCCTTCCAGTACTATACTCTAACACTAACCAGTGGTATTGACCACCACCCATTCCTGGGACCACACCTGTTTGGCATATAGCCCCCTTAGGTACATGCAAACACACTCGGGATGTGTCCATCCACATCTGGAAATGCAGGCATTGGCCTACAATGCATTCCCTGGATGGGACACATATCCTACACAAGGGTATCATACAGACAGACACCTGTTGTCTGATACATGCTGTATAGCAGTAAGCCGGCTATGGCATAGTCATCCACATTTACTATACATACTATCCCGTCAGTACCACATCGATGGTAGACCTCAACATGTATGTTGGGTACCAATGTGTACATACAGCCTCATGTTATGTCATGTGTCCCTTGGTATCCACATATCCATAGGTATTGTGGAGTCCCTCAGTGTATCACATAAGACATTAGAGGCCTGAATGCATATCCACAAGGCAGTTGTACACCTATACAGACTGTCCATTATTGCCAGTCGTTGTTGTGTATGAACATGTCTGACATATACCCCAGGCATATACCCTCACTCACACTACTCTTTAGTAACTGTCATGGGTGTGTGTGGCACAGATGACCTTGGCCACAGATCACAACAGTGGACGGCCTTGTCACATACGTACATATGTGACCTATGATGTGTGAAGCAGCAGCACAACCTGTCAATGGAAACAGATGTATTCATGTAGTATGCAGGCTTCACACCTATGTACTGATTGAGGGGACATGTACACATATATATTTGCCACGCAGATACCTGATGTGTGCAATGCACTTACTGTTTTAATCATAATATGTCCAACCATAGTAAAACCAAAACCCACACCACATTGACCCCCACACTATCAGTGCTTGCAGGATTCAAACCCCTACTTAACTATGTTATGATACTAGTGAGAAACACATTAACATGGTGCACTATTTGTTTTACTGGCTGGTTTCCCTTCTCCGTCTGTATTTGTAGGATGGTGACATCATCAGACTTTCCAAAGAGGAATGTACCTCTTTTAGTGAATTTTCCCAGTCTCCAAAAAGGGCACTCCTCTCAAAGGAAACTGCACACATACACACACCCCCATATATATTTTTCACGCAGATACCTGATGTGTGCAATGCACTTACTGTGTTAATCATAATATTTCCTACCATAGTAAAACCAAAACCCACACCGGATTGACCAACAGTGCCACACACACTGTTTGCAGGATTCAAACCCCTACCTAATTATGTTATGACACTAGTGAGAAACACACTAACATGGTACACTATTTGCTTTATTGGCTGGTTTCTCTTCTCTGTCTGTATTTGTAGGATGGTGACATCATCAGACTTTCTAAAGAGGAATGTACCTCTTTTAGTGAGTTTTCCCAGTCTCCAAAAAGGGCAATCCTCTCAAAGGAAACTGCACACATACACACACCCCCATATATATTTTCCAGGCAGATACCTGATGTGTGCAATGCACTTACTGTTTTAATCATAATATGTCCTACCATAGTAAAACCAAAACCCACACTGCATTGACACTCACTGTCAGTGTTTGCAAGATTCAAACCCCTGCCTAACTATGTTACGATACTAGTGAGAAACGCGTTAACATGTTGTGCTATTTGCTTTATTGGCTGGTTTCCCTTCTCCGTCTGTATTTGTAGCATGGTGACATCATCAGACTTTCCAAAGAGGAATGTACCTCTTTTAGTGAGTTTTCCCAGTCTCCAAAAAGGGAATTCCTCTCAAAGGAAACTGCACACATCCCCACCCCCACACACAGTCAGTGTTTGTAGGATTTTAACCCCTACCTAACTATGTTATGATATTAGAGAGAAACGCATTAACACCGCACACTATTTGTTTTACTGGGTGGTTTCCCTTCTCCTGCTTTACTTGTAGGATGGTGACATCATTACACTTTCCAAAGAGGAATGCACCTCCTTTAGTGAGTTTTCCCAGTCTCCAAAAAGAGCACTCCTCTCAAAAGAAACTGCACACAGTCAGTGTTTGCAGGATTCAAACCCCTACCTAACTATGTTATGATACTAGAGAGAAACACATTACCACGGCACGCTATTTGCTTTACTAGCTGGTTTTTCATCTCCTGCTGTATTTGTAGGATGGTGACATCATCAGACTTTCCAAAGAGGAATGTACCTCTTTTAGTGAGTTTTCCCAGTCTCCAAAAAGGGCAATCCTCTCAAAGGAAACTGCACACATACACACACCCCCATATATATTTTCCAGGCGGATACCTGATGTGTGCAATGCACTTACTGTTTTAATCATAATATGTCCTACCATAGTAAAACCAAAACCCACACTGCATTGACACACACACTGTCAGTGTTTGCAAGATTCAAACCCCTACCTAACTATGTTATGATACTAGTGAGAAACGTGTTAACATGTTGTGCTATTTGCTTTATTGGCTGGTTTCTCTTCTCCGTCTGTATTTGTAGGATGGTGACATCATCAGACTTTCCAAAGAGGAATGTACCTCTTTTAGTGAGTTTTCCCAGTCTCCAAAAAGGGAATTCCCCTCAAAGGAAACTGCACACATCCCCACCCCCACACACAGTCAGTGTTTGTAGGATTCTAACCTCTACCTAACTATGTTATGATATTAGAGAGAAACGCATTAACACCGCACACTATTTGTTTTACTGGGTGGTTTCCCTTCTCCTGCTTTACTTGTAGGATGGTGACATCATTAGACTTTCCAAAGAGGAATGCACCTCCTTTAGTGAGTTTTCCCAGTCTCCAAAAAGAGCACTCCTCTCAAAGGAAACTGCACACAGTCAGTGTTTGCAGAATTCAAACCCCTACCTAACTATGTTATGATACTAGAAAGAAACACATTACCACGGCACGCTATTTGCTTTACTAGCTGGTTTTTCATCTCCTGCTGTATTTGTAGGATGGTGACATCATCAGACTTTCCAAAGAGGAATGTACCTCTTTTAGTGAGTTTTCCCAGTCTCCAAAAAGGGCAATCCTCTCAAAGGAAACTGCACACATACACACACTCCCATATATATTTTCCAGGCAGATACCTGATGTGTGCAATGCACTTACTGTTTTAATCATAATATGTCCTACCATAGTAAAAGCAAAACCCACACTGCATTGACACACACACTGTCAGTGTTTGTAAGATTCAAACCCCTACCTAACTATGTTATGATACTAGTGAAAGACACATTAACATGTTGTGCTATTTGCTTTATTGGCTAGTTTCTCTTCTCCGTCTGTATTTGTAGGATGGTGACATCATCAGACTTTCAAAAGAGGAATGTACCTCTTTTAGTGAGTTTTCCCAGTCTCCAAAAAGGGAATTCCTCTCAAAGGAAACTGCACACATCCCCACCCCCACACACAGTCAGTGTTTGCAGGATTCTAACCCCTACCTAACTATGTTATGATAGTAGAGAAAAACGCATTAACACGGCGCACTATTTGTTTTACTGGGTGGTTTCCCTTCTCCTGCTTTACTTGTAGGATGGGGACATCATCAGACTTTCCAAAGAGGAATGCACCTCCTTTAGTGAGTTTTCCCAGTCTCCAAAAAGGGCACTCCTCTCAAAAGAAACTGCACACAGTCAGTGTTCACAGGATTCAAACCCCTACCTAACTATGTTATGATACTAGAAAGAAACACATTACCACGGAATGCTATTTGCTTTATTGGCTGGTTTGTCATCTCCTGCTGTATTTGTAGGATGGTGACATCATCAGACTTTCCAAAGAGGAATGTAGGAATGTACCTCTTTTAGTGAGTTTGCCAAGTCTCCAAAAAGGCCACTCCTCTCAAAGGAAACTGCACACACCCACTATTTTCAGGATTCAAACCACTACCTAACTATGTTATGATACCACAGAGAGACACATTAACACAGCACGCTATTTACTTTACTGGCTGGTTTTCCTTCTCCTGCTGTATTTATAGGATGGTGACATCATCAGACTGGACATGGTGATGTGTGTACACTTTGTTTTATGCCATTCCAGGAATGGTCCATGTGGGTCAGCAGGTGTCAACAACTTGAACAGGACCTCATAATCCTTACCTTGTGTGATCTATCTGTGGACACATTGACATTCCTTCATATGTCAACACATATTAATGCACAGCTTGTTGGTTTTTTGGATAATACATGTGTCTGGGATGTTGATAAAGGGCTATTCAAAGTCTATGTGAGACATGTGTAGCTGTGTTCAGTGATGTATGTCCTGGGTGGCTGCCTTGCAAACAGTCTAGCATGTTTGGGAACCATGATCCGCACATGAACATACCACAGTTGGTAGGGTTGTGTGTATGTCAGCTTCCAATAGCTCTGTTTATGACTCCAACCATGATGGACTCCATGAACTTGCAGATCAGACCTCATAGGCATACTGGACTGTACTTCCCATGGTGTGTTGTGCACCAACACTTGTGGGGAGTGCCATATGTTGCTGTAACACATTCAACGGTTCCACATCCTGTGTAGGGGGTGAGGCTCAGCTGACTGTTCAGGTGCAGGATCTGTTTGTTCTGTAGTTTATGCATGACACATATTGGGAATCAATGTATTCCAGTTGCTGACATGCTTTTGGTATTGGGGGTAGCTGCTCATCCATTCTACATGTGATATCTCCTGGTATGATGATATGGATTATCTTCAGTGGGAGGTGGGTATGTATATATGGGCCTGTCTGTCAGGATGTCGGCATTGTCAGTCAGATACAGTTGGCCCTGACTCAGGACATATATGGGTGTACATTGCTATTTATGACATAGCTGAAGGAGGTGTCATGATTCAGTCTGGACTCCTTCTCAGCTACTCTTTACAAAACACCAACGAACCTGAGCACTAATCCCTGTTATACTCTTTTACACACTTAACACCCTACTGATCCTTTGTGATCAGGCTACAGAGTATGTCATCATAATATCCTGGCATGTCCAGGGGTCGGTTTCGTGTGTACTCTCCAGTCCAGCTGGTGAATATTGTGATGTTGACACAATGTCACATCTGCCTCATGTACACAGACAACCCTCTCCTCCTCCCAACAAACTCAGATATATGTGTGAGATGCACCTATATAGACATACAGTGTGCTGAACTATCTCAACCCATGACTGGAACAGTCTATCAGGTGGTGAAGGTAACCACACACACCACATATCAGTCTCACATATCTTCTAGTGACAACACTCAAACCACATTATCACACATAGACATACTCGGATGCTGTAAATGAACTCTGCCTAAGCAGCAGTGACCTCCATAGCAGACAAGCACACAACTGCTACCCCACTACAATACCCACATATCACATAGTTCACAATGTCAGTGTGCCACACAGTCACTGACCTTCGGGCTAAACAACACACCTAATACACTTGTAATAGGCAACACTTATTGTCAGACACACTGACATACCACTCACCAGCCCAAACAAGGGAATAGTCACTTTGGGCTGTCTGTCGGGTGCCAGGATCTGCCACATAACACATGCAGTCAGGTCACTCCAAAGCAAGTACAGGACTGACACCATCATTGTCCATGCTGGTGAGTAAAACCTCAGACGTTACTCCCCGGACCACATGACATGATACATGGAGGAACACTCTGATCATGTAGCCCAGGCCAGTATGACCCTGACCTTGTCTAGCATCTTACACCCACCAATTATAATCTCACAGTATACAGACAAACATATCACGTTTAACAGTTGGCTAACAAATTGGTGTCATTCATAGGGGATACAGTGTCTGTCAGCCTGTGGTGACATGCTCGACATGCCATGTAGCTTCACTATGGACAGCTTGCTCCTGTCACCGTTGGACTTTCGAATGCTGGCTAAGGCTCTTGCTACCACCATAGTGCCTTTTTTCAGCAGGGCTCAAAAGACAGACCCACCTCCATAGACATTACAGGTTAAATGAAACTAAGGGCAATGCTGCTCAACACCAGATGTGTTACCCTTATATTGCGGCCACTCAGGACTCTCCTCAGTATGGAGGATAGTGATATATGTGCACTAACAGATGCCTGGTTCAGGCTCACTTATGCACAAGAGCACTACCAGGTTATGTTTCATACCATGCTTTCTGACCACATGACTTGGAACAGACAACACAACCAGGGGGAGTATCCATATACATCACAGATACACACACCTCTGGGTTAGTAGCACTGCACAAAGCATCACAGACCATACATATACAACTACCATTGTGCAAAACTACCTTTCAGTTTGTTGCCTGCTACAGACCACCCCCCCAAACTCAGGAACCACACACGGCTTTCATGGGAACTATGGAGAATATGAAGGTCTCCACAAACACCATTATATTGGGTGACTTCAAATACACAAATATTGACTGGGGATACTACTCAAGCCCCAAAAACCTCACCCAACAGTCGCTACAATTTATAGACTCATATGCTATGGCACAACCAGTCAGCACAGCCACAAGGGGGAATACATATTGGACCTGATCATCACCAACATGGGGACTCTATGTTCCACATCAGCGATATACCCCTCATTGGTAAGGTCAGAACATACATGTATCTCACTGGACATACATATACCCTCCACACACCCATTCTGGGTAATCTTGGTGAACTTCTCATGAGCCAACATCTCACTTCACCAAAGCAAGGTGGTATCCTTCAGAGACCCTGAAACAGTGGCAAATACGGCTCAGACTGCTGAATCCTTTACATACACATTCTATGGACACCTAGTGGACTGCATGGATTGTGCTATCCCAAATAACAACAGGACTCACTCCTCCAGTGGCAGGGAACCTGTCTGGTAGACCCCAACCCCAGCCATTAATAACCTGTACAACATCAGGAGGAAGCTACTACATGATAGAGCACAATCCCAGACAGGGAAGGCATCTGTGATCTGTACTAGCAGACAGCTACAATCACTCATGAACTTTTCTAAGGGCCGCTTCTACCGGACAATTGCACCAGACACATAGGACTTTCACACGGCCTTCTTCAGTTATGTCAGGAACCTGGGTGAATACCCACTGATATGCTGTGAGTTACTGCATACTGACTAAACTTACCCTGAACCCACTGGCATTGCCAACATCCTGGCAAACAGGTTCAGTGCAGATGTTTCCCCCCATCCCCCCTAAGGAACAACTATCCATCCCAGCAGAGTGTAACCTCCCTGACATCACACAGTAACAGGTGAGTGCTGCCCTCCCCAAAATGGACATCACAGCATCATTGGGACCAGACGGTGTCCCAGCCTGCATCTTATACAAGCGTCACGACAGACGTAACCCTTACATTACAGCACTGTTCAATATCGGAGTTACTACAGGATATGTACCCAAAGAATGGCATACAGCGACAGTGGTCCCACTCCACAGAGTTGGTGCCACAACGGACAACAGACAATATTGCACTATAAGCCTAACTAGCCTGTTCTGCAAAGCTATGGAGCGTATTGCCATGGGACTCATACACATAGACATCGGGAACCTACAGACACTGTGTCCTACACATTTCAGCGTTGTTGTGGGTAGATCTTGCCTCTTGAACCTGTTTGTATTCTTTAAACGGTTAACAGGTCCATCAACATAGGGACGGTTGTTCACACAGCCTACCTGAACCTTGCAAAACCCGTCAACACAATAACCCACTGGGCCATTATGCGTAGGCTCACCAGCGTCGTTATGGACACATATCTTACATGATGGATTGCTACCTGGATCAGGGATAGCATGCACATGGTCAGAACTGCAGGTGCATGTCTGACTATACACCAGTTATGCATGGCATCCCACACAGCTTGGTCCTGGGACCTCTCTTGTTCAGTATATATTTGTCTGATGTACAGGCTACCACAGGGGGAATATGGCTGACCATGTTCGCACTTGACTGCAAACTGGGTGCCATAATCAACTTTCCAGCTGCCACATTTTATTTTATTTATTTATTTATTTATTTTATTTTTATTTTACATTTGTTGACCGGGATGGTCCGACTGGATACATATCCATTTTCAGCGGAGTCTCCAAACACATAACAATTTACAAATTTTTTAGGTAGATAGCATTAAGTAACAGTGAATACAGAAAGAAAAAGTAGATAGTACAATGATATCAGTTACAGAACATACAGGCTGATTACAGGCATAGCAGAATACATCCATCCACGAGGCATGAGACATTTTGTAAGTTGTGGTAGTAAGTAATTGATACCTTATTACCTAGGTTTAGGATATTTTATTTAGGCAATAATACCTAGATTAGTTAATATGATTGATCATCTTGTTTGGATGGACTGTTAGGGTAATTTGTATGAAGTTAAGGAGGTGGAGAGGGTATAGGGGTACTAGTCAGGATTGGTACAGGGACATAACCAATGTGACATAAGATGGCTTTTAAGTTTGTGTTTGAATAGCATTGGCGAGGGTTCTTGGGTAATGTCATCTGGTAGTGAGTTCCAGTATTTACCGACAGAGTTGGCGAAGAGGGAGTCACCTGCAGCGTGGTGTGATTTGGTCATAAGTACTAGTCTTTTGGTGGATGAGCGAAGTGTTCGATTGTTACTATAGGGGCGAATTATGTTTCTGAGGGCTGGAGTAGTGTCTGGGTGGTGGAGTATTTTGTGGGCAACTATGAGCTGGTTGAGCTGGAGGAGTTGGTGTAGTTCCAGCCAGCCCAGGAGGTTCAGGTTCAGACAATGGTGGGTCCGGTAGGGTGAGCCAGTTGCAAATCTAGCAATGTGGTTGTAGCGTGTAGACAATTTCTTTAGATCGGATTTACTCAGGTGGGAGAAGAGAGGGGAGGCGTAGAGAAGGGTACTCAAACAGGGTCTCACAGAGATGGATGACTGGTGCCTGAGCCATGGCCTACAGATAAATGCCATTAGTTGCATAGTCATCCCCTTTGGGAATAACAACATGCCCACACATTACCACATAGGTAGTACTCCATTACATACGGTAGGAGATGTTAGGGGTTTGGGGAAATGACTTGTCCGTACTGTCGCCTTTGACAATGACGTTGCCAAAGTGGTTGGACAGACTTTCTATATAGGCCACCTTATCCCATATGGTTTCACATCTAGATCAAGTGAGATCATTGTGTCCCTATACTCATCACAACCATGCTTGGTTACAATGCCACATTTGGGGTGTACCTTACCTGACACCTGCAGCAACTGTACTGGCCACAGAAGTTCCTCACCAAGCAGATCTACAGACTCACAAGGATGCCTTGCACAGTTCGGATGCAGTAACTCCAGCTCTACTCAATCGCTTACCACCTACTCGATATGATGTGCGCCTGTTGTTTACAGATATACCCAACCCAGAATTACTGGACATGCTCCACCTCAGGATATCTGACTCCCTTGGAGCTACACACTCCAGGGACATATACCTCAGTACAGATGTTAATAGGACATGCTGGAGGGACAGATTCTTATCCCAGAGGCTCCACTCACTCCGGATTGTAATCCCAGTTTCACATAGGCAGAGCCACCCACTGACCACCTACAGGAGACATCTTGACGACTGTATGGGTGATCGTATGTTTACCCCTGGGATATCTTCTGTGTCCCTGCTAGACAGAGGCACACTAGCCTAAACATACATGGGCTATCTTGTGTGACCTACTATTCACATGCACAGTGTAGTAGTCTGACAGGTTTGCGAATGCCAAACACACTCTGGCTATGCTTGTACATGCCCTTGGGCAGATAACCTAGTATCGACCTGTGAACCTATGTAATGTTTGGGATGCACAATGTTTATTGCTGATACTGTTTGCAGGTCTTTATCATCTTTGCTTTACCAGTTTCTATGAACAACTTGGGTATCTGCAGAACATATTTGATTATGACAGGGTTCCGCTATATTATATATGTGTCTGTTGTCATATAACTGTGTACACAGGGCAGATTGCTGGATAGTGAGAGGTTCCTGGGTTAACACATGCAACTGCCAGATATGTGTGGCCCACTGCTGTACTCAGACATGGCCTAAGTGTGTGAGCATGCCCAGTTCAGGGTTTCCGTGTTTTGTTGCCTGACATTTGTTTCATTTATTCAAGTGTGTGAGCATGCCCAGTGTGACCTTTCAGTATGTTGCTATCTGAGGTCCACTAAATTTGTTGATGTGTGTGAACATGACCAGTATTAACATTTATATTGTGTGTGTTGGAAGTCAGGTTCTGTTCTTACTGCAGGACTCACCTTTGTGTTATAACTCAACAGGGATTATGCTGTACTTGCAGGGTTTCCATGAGATATTTTGCATAGACATATCAACATTCCTTCATACTGGCTGACCACTGCAATACTGTCATGGTTTAGTGGTTCAGTACTTAAACTATAGGGCACAGTATCCTAGGTTCGAAACCCATCACTGCTTTATATTTTCATACTGAGCAGACCAGACTGCTTAAGGGCCAGTTAAGCAAATATGAGCATGTTGGCTTTTGTTCAGCTATGCTCTACTTAGACCAGGCTTGTCCGACATTGCTCAGTATTCACCAACATTGCTGGATGTTGCCCAATATTACTCAACATTGACCACAGTTGTGCTAGTTGGTGTGTGCGATTTTGTTTGCATATACTACATGGTGGTAAATGCTGTTTAGCACTGCTTTATATTGCTTAATACATGACAATCATGACTCAGGTGGTGCTGCAGGGCTGCCTATGTCAGATGCAAATACTACACTCCCTGTACATGTTTGAAAGCAGGTAGTGTCAACTTAGGCATCCCTTTTACTATATGTGCAAGTCATAGAGAGGTATCATTTCCAGAGTTCCTACTGAGCCAGTGTATGTGCTATGCGTTGCCTCTTTGCCAAGCCCAAAGCATACTGGGCACACCTCCTTCTGCCTACTGGGGCAGGCTCAGGCTGTTCCTCCTCTGAGTCAGGCTCTGCCTATGATGGCCTTGGCAATGGTGGGGGGATGTTTGGCCCAGGCCTATGCTGGGCCTGCTGCAGCTGTTTTTGCAGGATCATATTATGTAGCATAGCACTTACCATGACAATTTGGGTACATGTAGTTGGTGAGTACTGCAAGGCTCCACCAGATGTATCCAGGCACCGGAACCATGACTTAAGCAGACCAAACACATGCTCGATTACATTACGTGTTTGTGCGTGTGCCTCATTATGTCGTTCCTGTTCTGGTGTGTGTGTGCATTTCTGATGGGTGTCATCAGCCACGGCTCCTGTGCATAGCCAGCATCCCCCACTAGGTGACCATGTGGGATGTCCCCATTGGCAAATGTCTGGTACACCTGCGTCAGATGCCAGATATGGGAATCATTGTAGCTTCCAGGGCAGCCAGCACACACATTCAGCATTATGCCCTGGGCATCACACATGACCTGGCAGTTGATGGAGGGTATGCCCTTGCGGTTGAAGTAGACCCTACCCCGCTCACCGGCTGGTGCTTTGATGCATATGTGCATGCAGTCTATTGCACCCACTACCTTAGGATATTCCGCTATTTGCTGGAAGAGACACATATTGCTGGCCAATACCTCATGGGAATTGGGGAGATATACATGATCACCGACATGTGCTGACATGGCATCCAGGAGGAAGACACCAATCCAAACTACTAACAAATTGACAGAAAACACCAGGAAGGACCCTGTCGACCAGGGACGGCAGAGCCAAATATACAGACCAGATACACATATTTGACCTAGGTTTCGTCTTTATTGTACAGACTTCTTCAGAATATAAACACATTTAACCACTCCGTTGATATATATACACACATACACACACTGCAACAAATATATCCCACCCCTTCAATTACCCTATCAGACAAAGCTCAATCTAACAGGCGTATCCTAAATCTAACTTCATTAACCCTTAGAAGTAAAAAAAAAACTATACTCTCAATGCACCTACACAATATTGTGTTACATGTCAAAATGTTGTTAAATACACAAAATATAAAACAATAGGGGAGGAGCATGCTGAATTGTTATCAAAAGGTTTTTCTTTTATACCTTTGAAAAGAGGGAATGTTGCTGAGACCCTGATAGATTTAAAAATGCTTACCAGAAAAATAAATATCAAGATGTTTTTTGACAATTATTGTCAGCAAGAAAATACTGGCCTAAGAAAGCCAAATAAGTTTATTCCGCCATCAAATGGAACTGTGAGTTTATATGAAAAAGTTTGTGAGATGGAAATCAGAGAACACATGAGGGCAAGTAGAACCTTTGGTAACAGAAGGGCCTTTGATCACATTAATAATCTGAATAGAGAAGAGAAAATACTATTAAGGGATATGGTTAATGACAAAACTATCAGATTTATGAAGCCGGACAAAGGGAATGGCATGGTTATAATGTATAAAAATGATTATATAGATAACATGCATGCCTGTAAGCCCGATTAAGCATGTGTGTGTGTGTGTGTGTGTGTGTGTGTGTCAGCCCGTGTGCGTGCTTTGAAGAACGAGTAAGCTAGTGTAAGCATGTTGAAGCCTGTGTAATGTCATGTAAGCCAGTGTACGCGTTAGTCAGCATGTATAAATCTGTACTACACACATCACACATGTACTGCACACTCTGAAACACATGCTGCCAATACTACACACGTCAGTCAAATGGCACATGGATGGATAATAAATCATCAGAATCAACAGTGCTGTAAACTATACTACATTGATGGTCATAGCTGCAATGCATCATGCCTGCATACATACACCTAGAAGGATATTAGACTTTGTGTTAACTACATTTTAACATTAATACAGTGCTATAAAGCCACGCTGAGCATCAGCACCATGTTAGTCTGTTCCTGCATCTATGTTACACATTACAGGTGGTGGCACAGGTGTCATCATATGCACAGGGTATGGTGTTTCCTTTCCAGAGCCTGTCATTGAGCCATCCAAGCAACATGTAAGTATGTGTGTGTGAGGGACAACAGTGTTTGCATGGCCCAATGTAGGTGCAATGTGTGTGTGTATGTGTTAGACCTAGCTGTTTGTTGCATGTGTGTGTCTGCATGTACACAGTTTTAGCATGTGTCATGCATATACAGGAGGTAGTGGGACAGTCACAGACCGTACCTGCCAGGCTGTACAGATCGCCATTACTGGCCATGGACACCCCTGCATGCATTCAACAATATTCCAGTCCTGCACCTGTCAATGTATACACATACATTCTTTGGATCTGTATCACAACCTGTGGATAAACGGGAGTCAGTAATGTTAACCTGATTTGCATAGTATTGTCATTTAATACATAGTTATATGAGCCATACCCATCCTCCAAAGTAACAACCACTACTGACTGTTGCTGAGATGTGCACACGACCGTTTAAAGGTGCTGTACTATCATTGTTGTCAATGTCCCTTGTAATACCCAGCAACAGAATAACTGGTCACTACACAACTATAACCCAGGATCACTACAGCACACAGTATGTGCACTATCACAGAGCCATGGCAGATTTACATACATCAAAGGTGTTCACATACAGATAATGCAGCACATTCAATAGTGCTAATATCCACATACATATCAATATCTATCTACATTACATATATAGAAATAGAAATACACACACACAAACTCACTTGGCAGGGTTGTGATCAGAACACAGACCTAACTACCTTATCACACTACAGCATTACGCATGAACAGAACACGCTACCATGATTACTAGATCACAGCATTCACACAGGCGTACGTCCAGCTTGCTGGCATCAGCATCAAAGGCAAAGATGCCGTACAAATTCTACGGAGAGTGAATAGTGTAAAAGCAATGTACTGTTGTCATGCAGCGGGAAATTCTCACACACACATACACACGTGGCAGGATTGAAATTAAAACACTGACCTAACTACCTTATCACACTACAGCACTACGCATTTACAGAACGCGCTACCAAGAGTACTGAACACAGCACTCCCAGAGGCATACTTCTAGGTGGGTGACATCATCCTTAAAGGCAAAGACGCCGATAGGGAATGTATGTGGTGTGAGGCGTCTAAAAGCATTACTGCATCCTCAGGCAGCTAGCTGGTAATGCACACACACACTTGCCAGAGCTGGGAGTCAAACATACACCTAACTACCTTATCACACTACAGCAATATGCATTTACAGAACACGCTACCAAGATTACTAAACACAGCACTCCCAGAGGCATACTTCTAGGTGGGTGACATCATCCTTAAAGGCAAAGACACCTATAGGGAATGTATGTTGTGTGAGGTGTCTAAAAGCATTACCGTGTCCCCAGGCAGCTGGTAACCCACACACACACACACACACTTGGTAGAGCTGGGAGTCAAACATACACCTAACTACCTTATCACAATACAGCAATATGCATTTACAGAATGTGCTACCGAGATTACTAAACACAGCACTCCCAGAGGCATACTTCTAGGTGGGTGACATCATCCTTAAAGGCAAAGACGCTGATAGGGAATGTATGTGGTGTGAGGCATCTAAAAGCATTACCAAGTCCCCAGGCAGTTGATAACACACACACTTGGCAGAGCTGGAAGTTGAACATACACCTAACTACCTTATCACACTACAACAATACGCATTTACAGAACACACTACCGAGATTACTGAACACAGCACTCCCAGAGGCATACTTCTAGGTGGGTGACATCATCCTTAAAGGCAAAGATGCCGATAGGGAATGTATATGGTTTGAGGTGTCTAAAAGCATTACTGTGTCCCCAGGCAGCTGGTAACACAGACACACACGCAGAGCTGGGAGTCGAACATACACCTAACTACCTTATCACACTACAGCAATACGCATTTACAGAACACGCTACCGAGATTACTGAACACAGCACTCCCAGAGGCATACTTCTAGGTGGGTGACATCATCCTTAAAGGCAAAGACGCCGATAGGGAATGTATGTGGTGTGAGGCATCTAAAAGCATTACCGTGTCCCCAGGCAGCTGGTAACACACACACACTTGGCAGAGCTGGGAGTCGAACATACACCTAACTATCTTATCACACTACAACAATACGCATTTACAGAAAGCGCTACCAAGATTACTGAACACAGCACTCCCAGAGGCATACTTCTAGGTGGGTGACATCTTCCGCAAAGGCAAGGATGCCGATAGGGAATGTATAGAGAGTGAGCAGTCTGAAAGCATATTACTGTCCCAAGGTAGACATCGACAAACACACGGCAGTCATGTGATCGGGGCAACTAAATAGCTACGAAGCACCACAACAACACTACATAGATACAGGACGTGCCACAGACAGTACACCCTGCAAGACAGTCAGCCAGTGTGTTCAATGTAGGCATCCATTGTGACGTTGTAAATGGACATCTGTTGCCTGGATGTCCACCATCGCTATACAGGATGTCAATGGCCATGCCCATACACAGAGGCACAAGGTGTCACTGGCCATGCCCACATGCTTAGTATCACATGTCCATTTGAAATGTACTGTGTGTCCATCTACACAAAGGCGTACTGGGCATGCTCACACACTTAGCAGTTGCAAAGGGCCGTCTTGCATGCAGACAGATTCTAAACACGTAAGGGCGCAGTTTGGAATATACTGTGTGTCCAACTACACAACGGCATACTGAGCATGCTCACACAGCAGTTGCAAAGGGCCGTCTTGCATGCACACTGATACTAAACATGGAAGGGCACAGTATGGTATTACTGTCCCCACGTACATGACGGCCACTCACATATATTGACCAGTACACACTCAGGAGCCATCACAGATGTCTCAGGTGCAGATCACAGAGGCACACACTGCAGTCTACAATGTAGCCCTCAGACACCACCATGTCATTGGACCAGCAATACATCAACACAACACCGTGTGACGCATGACCAGTGGACTTTACATAGGTGTACAGCAACTGTGCAGACTACACATGTACCGACAGGGTTACATCATGTGTTATGCATTGCAATGATACCACTGTACATAACCAGGTTGGCTCTACACATAACAGGGGCCCTGGGTCTTACACAGCTGTGACAGATGACTGTCGCTGTACACCAATGAACACACATGTTCAGATATGTCATACATGTAATTGCAGTGGATATGTGCATGGACCACACACACAACACATATGTACATAGCATAGCTTTTGCTGTCCTCCGTGCAGACAAGTGGCTACAGCAATCATAAGCATGCAAATGAGAGTTGGGTCCATGGCTGTTGAATGACAACAGTACATGAGGTAGCAATGTTGACCGAGTACACATTCCCTCTGCACTAGTTACCCATGACACCCATCATATCATACAACAGTCCATGTGTTATGTATGTCAACACACATGTCCTCCAATTGCAATGCATACAAACATGGCTACATGACAGGCATGTAGGACCAACACACATGTACAAACTGTAGTGTGCATGCAACTGCCATGCATGTGCAGTAGCTGATGTAAGTAACTCATCTGTGCCAAACTACAACATGCAGTTGCAATGCAGCCCCATCATTGACACCTGTATATGGTGACATACTGACAGTACGGTAGGATGTACATTAGGTATGGATGGATGTGTGTACGTAAAGTGGTGATCCACCTGTGTAGATGGATGTTCGCCGGGTACGGCTCACAGGTGTGTCACACGCCATCATACCATTACATGTGCAAACAGTACGCTATGTTACTGTTACCTGACAGTGAAGACATAATACCTACACAGCGGTCAGGTGTTACCGACTGTACGTCACTCAACACCTGTAACACTTACATCCTCTCATGTGCATATAGCAGCACAATTGCCAGACATAGCATTGGTACACATAATGCGGCCAATACTGCTGCATGTCTGTCAGACGTATCATTACATAGCAGGTGTATCATTCCCAGTACTGCCATGTGTGTTTGCATGTGTGACCATCTATGCCACATATGGTGGGGAATACATCCCAATTGTGACACACCCCTGTACACTATTGTAGACATCTGTACATACTGCAGTGTGGAAAGCATGACATAGGCAGGTGTGGTATGTGTATCACACACATCAGCTATCCATATGTGTATGACAGTTGTGGTCTCCACAGTGTGTGTGTGTGTGTGTGTGTGTGTGTGTGTGTGTGTGTGTGTGTGTGTGTGTGTGTGTGTGTATGGCTGTCTGGTGCATGGACTGTGGGTGTATGCTACTATACGGAACACACAGGATCCCAACACCTCATGGTGATGCAGTCAACTACTCTGTTGATGCCATTGGTCTCAGCCGTACTGGCTACCTGTACATGTCCCTTCTCTGTGTCGCATCGTGTGGGTGCACAGTACTGTGAGGGGATGACCACATAGGCAAGTGTCCTCACCTCAACACTATGGGGTGTGCATTATAGTGTTGTCGACCCCGTGAGTGTGGGCATGTTCCTGTACTGTGACAGGGTATTACTGCTACACAGTGAGGCCTCATGCTATCAAGTGGCCTCTAACGTTATCATTTTCCAGACCGCTGTGTACAACCCCTGCACCATGTCAACATACCTGTGATGTGACCTGGTATGGATGTCACATCTCTAGCCACTGTAGCCTATTAAACTGCACATAGGCTGCTGGATCAGTATATGTGTGGACATCTGTGGTATGTTAGACTTTCCAGCTGTCCGGTTGAGGCTACGTATAGCATGCTGAGATTGCCATACATGCCTGTGAGTACTCCACAGTTACACATTGAAGACTGCAAACACTGCTAACTGTAGACACATGCAAGTAGACCATAAGGAGGGAACGTGGGTATCATTACCAACATACTGTTACTGTTGTTGCCGAAACACATACTGTGAACATATAACAATGCATGCTACACCTGTACTACATGGGTGTGCACATATAACAATACATGCTACACCTGTACTTCATGGTATGTCTGGTGCGTGTCAACAGTACACAAACAATGTAAAATGCACATCTCTCACCATTCTTACACAACTAACGTAATATACACTTTCCTCATTAGTCGTACACAACTAATGTAATATACACATCTCACTATTCTGTTCACCATGTGCATCAGACCATTTGAGCATGTCCCTGCACCGATGGTGTGGATGACAGAGATGCGGCACAGGCTTCATCATATGCACAGGGTGATATTGTGTGCCAGGGGCGTAGGCTGCACCAATGGGTGACATCATGTATGTGGGTAAGGGCCGGTGATATGAATGGACATGTCTGTTCAGCATGCATGTGGGTGTTATGGTGCCCTACAGATGTGTTAGCTGTGTGTGTGTATGTGTGCACACAGTTCTGCCTTTTGTGAGGTCTACACAGGGGTATTATTGATAGCTCCAGATTGTACAGACCAGGTTGTACAGCTCACTGTGTCCGGCCATGGCCATGTGACCTGTGCCTGCCAGGGGTTGCACGGGCACTACCAGGCAGAGGTACAGATTGGCTACTGTCCGATAACACATGTCCACTGGAACCGTGTCCCCACTGGGAATGTCCAGAGCCATGTCCACGTGGCCTGCTGTGTCCTGATGTGGACAGCGCAGCACCAGCTGCACTGCTACTGCTACCGGCACTATGGGAGCGGGCATGTGAGGTGGCACACTCATGTCGACCTGCACTAGGTGGTGTAGATGACCTACATCCACGTGGCCTACGCCTCACTCCTACCAGATGTTCCAGCACAGACAGCTCACGCTCGAGGATTGCCATGCCACGGTCAAGGATTCCAACCATGTCACCCAATCGCCTGTCCAGAACATCAGCAATCTGCTGTTGAGCATTTGCCAATGCCTGGATGTTGGCATTTAGGGTACAGATAGCAGCCGTCTGCAGCCTCTGCCCTTTTCTGTTCTGCCGTTCAGCACATGCCTGTGCTGCCATTACAGTCTGGAACATAGGTTCATAGGTTCATAGGTTCATACTAGGCTATCTGCCCTAGGGCATTTATAAGCCTAGCCAGAGTGTGTTTGGCTTTCGCCACCCATTTTAAATTAATTTTGCTATGCGTCTGGTGATACCATCTGCTGAGCTCTGTCCTGCAGGTGCATGTCTGCCAGAGGTCCTTTTACGAGCAGCACCGGCCACATGCCTGTGTGGCACATCTGCAGACATTACACTGACAACATGGTGTGGAGACACACCTTCTGTAGCCACCACACATTCCTGTTCCACGCTAACAGATGCTGACTGTCCTTCCTCTATGGCCACTGGTGATGCGGTATGTGTTGGCAGCAAAACTGTTTGCGGGGAAGAGGGGGACATAGCTGGGATGGCAACAATTGGCACAGATTCAGCCCCTGACAACCCTGCCTGTACCTCATGCATATGTTCATCACTGCTAGTATCTGTGGGGACACTAACATCAGATGGACCGCAGGAGGGTAACGCACCTACATCACCTGTGAATGCAAAGAAAGACTCTAAATTACAATAGACACAGACACACACACACACACACACACACACACACACACACACACACACACACACACACACACACACACACACACACACACACACACAAACACACAGACACACACAGACACACACACACACACACACACACACACACACATACACACACACACACACACACACACAGACACACACAGACACAGACACACAGACACAGATACACAGACACACACACACAGACACACACACACAGACACACACAGAAACACACCATGCATGTGATTTGACAGACGGCATGCAGCATGCCTGTGATACAGCTGACGGCATGCAGCTCAGACATTAATAGTGTTAGTAAGCATACTCCCAGGGGTGCACAATACAGCAAGCAGGTGTCATATCAGTAGCCATACAGTTCACACAATCATGGTAGTATGCATGCATCCCCGTGATACACCATGTGGACCAGAACAGGATAACAGTACACATGGCTGATGTGACCTTGACATGTAATCTGCTGACGTGTGCATTAACATGCATACATGTCTGACACAATGGTGTTCTGACATGTACAGCATCGTAATGGCCATCACATTGCGGTGTTGTCTGTATGCCCTACAGATAGAATGTATGTTTAGCAAATGTGCATGTGCATGGAAGGGTAGTGCGAGCCATCTGCATTGCTCTACAGTGTGAAGTACAGACACTGTCCCATTGCATGGCATCATGAGGCATCTATATTGCTATACAGTGCATAATATGTACACATTGCATAGCCATAACTGCATGCATACCCATGACATAACTGTGGATTGTGACCCACGATGCTGAGGTGTATACACACCAAACCATGCTGTGTCATGTGACAGGTCACTGGAGGACCTACAGATGACACCCCTGCACAACAACTACAGAGTCTTAGCTGCCTGGCAACCATGTCCACACATAGCGGACTTGTCAATTCACCATGTCCAACATGACATTGCTGTACCACACACACGAGGTGAACAGCTAACGGTGATGTCCTACAGCAGCAAGGGATGTGGTGTCAATGTCTGTGGAAGCTGTAGAGGTGACTACTGTCATGCTATGACACAGGTGTGATGTTCAACACATCTTATATGGCAGACGTCAGAGACACCTACATTGGCTGTGCACAGGCTGTTAGGATGTCCAGTGTACCACATCAACTGTATAATCAGTCAACTAAGGCTATAATTGGACCATGTGTGGACAATGTGAAAGAGGGTGTATACACATCACATCTACTGTGTGGCTACGTATCTCTGGCCATCCCCCATGGCCATGTGAGCATGTGTTGGACAAATGTGTGTGATGGCCATCTATCACACATGTCTGTGTTGTCTCATATGACATACACCCATAGATGTCAGATATGTCACCATCCACAGGGCTATGCAGACAACAGGTTGTATGTGAGGTATGGGTTATGGGATAGTGTGACATTATTGCAGGCAATACACTATGTGTCTGGGACATGTCAGATGGCACATCACAATGTGTGCACCCATTGCAGGGGCATATAACACAATGGTGACTCCTGTGGGCTGCCCATATCACAGCTCACTGTGTGGTACTGTTTGCGTACCAAACATGTTGTTCCAATGTATAGTACATATGCCTCCATTGTAGAACACCTCCACTGTTGTATGCACAGCTGATCACACATGTAACGATGACAAATACTCTGGTTTCATGTCGGTATATCATTTCGTTTGTATATATTGCACATGGGTGGCCTGTGTGAATGATGGGTGATGCGATCTGTATATCGTGAATGGAATGAACATCAAGTGTACAAATGTTAACTGGCCACATGGTGAATAGATCTATGCTTTTACATGCCTGATACTGATGACAGTCTCACCTGCAATGGACTCATGTCTGTGAGGCACGCCAGAGGTACCTGTATAGGGGTGACACAGCAGTATGAACATTATCCATGACTGTATGACAGCCACAGGGTGCACTGTGCATGTTAACATATACGCCTGTACAATAGCATATAGTATGCGCATATATGCATACACAGGATAGCATACTGTAGTATGCAGCATGTGTGTCCACATACCATGCATATGTTGTTACATTACATAATGTGCAGTGACACATGCATGTAAATGGGATATAGTAGCCATATGTGCAGAACTGACTTACCAGGAAACTCCAGGCTCATTGGTTGAGAGACACCCACCTCCACGATGGCAGATAGTGTTTGTGGATGCTGTTCTGAGGGTTTCCCCAGACTGGCCAGTAACTCCTCAGTGTGTGTGAGTGGGGGCTGGGTTGGTGGCCCACCACCTGTTCCACCTTGTTCCCTGGCGATTGCAGTGGCACGCTGTTTTGCATGCTGTATCAGGTCCATGCAGTGTCTGCGCACCTGCTGGTAGGTGCGGTTATGGCCACCTTCATCATTCACCCTCCTGCGCAGATCCTGCCACAGGTTGTCCTGCTGCTGGGCATGCTGTGGCACATGGCTGAACAACACCTCATAGTTCTCATGGAGGTACGGGATGAGGACATCATCCTCCTGGCGGCTGTACTCTGGAAGGCGTGTATGAGGCATTATCTGTAAGACATAATGATGGTGACAGGTCACAGTTTCAGAGATGTACAGAGATACAGCTGCACATACATTTCTATGACATCTAGTACATCTGCACAGTTATCTTTGCAAATCACCATGACACTGACACGACTGACGTGTGTGTGTCACACACATGTAACACCTGTTATGCATTGTATATCATCACCACATATGTGTGTCACCTCATTACAGTGTTCATACTCCATGTGAATGCTGTCTTGATGTGGGCATGTCTGTTTGCCTGCACTGGTGTTATTACCTATCTGCACATGCCTGGATGTGTCCACGGTATTGCTGTTGACCTTGATGCTGTGTATATGTCACATATCAACACAGACACAGCCTTAATGGACATGAGCAGTGACAATGCACACATACGCATGGAAACCTGTACATGCATGTGTTTTACCATATACATCTACACAGCACTGTACAGTTGTTCATGGATCGCCTGTGTTGCACATGTGATAGACATGGGACAATAGCTAGTCAGACGTCATTCGCAGGGATGGTTATCAACCATAGCATGTACGGGCAAGGTTTCCTAGCTGTAACCGACAGCCATTATGCCACCGCGAGGTGCATCAGTGCCACATTACTGATCCAGACAGTTGATACTACATCTACCATGTGGCCATCACACCATGTATGACTGGGATGACATGTGCAGCTTTGATGGACAGGGTTGCATGGTATAGTGGGAGTATTTCACATGTATGCCACAGGGATCTGTCCAGCATGTGGCGATCCTAGTATTAGTATGGTGGCTGTCCATGTCATATGTCTTTCAGATCAGGTTATGGACATGTAGCATGTCCATCATCATGGTGCAGCAAATGTCTTTATGCAAGGTAGACAGCATGCTGCATAGTGGAGGTGAGGATTGTGAAGGCTGGTATCGCCCATCCACGCATGGCCATTACCCCTTACAGGTGATATGTGATCCAATATTGGTCACCCCAGTGCTGTATATGCCTGTCCAATGATCTCCGTGCTCATGGATGGCACCCTGTCATGACATGGGTACCTCGTATGACTACCTACGGGGCCTGGAGACGTCACCAGGTCAGGGAGGTGTACTGCACAGCACCATCCCTTACACATTGTCCATAATGTTGACCACAGCCTAGGTTCATAGGTTATAGGTTCATAGGTTCATACTAGGCTATCTGCCCGAGGGCATTTACAAGCCTAGCCCATAGTTTTGTGGCTTACGCCACCCCTTTAGTATGGGGAACTATACCCATTATTTTGCTGTGCCTCTGTCGAGCAGTGACACTGAGGTAATCCCTGGGGTATATCTGCGATCTCCCATCCATTGGTCAAGATTTCTCTTGAACAAGGCCAGCGAGGTGCTCTGCCTCACATATACCGGGATTTTATTCCACAGCATAGGGAGTCTTTGTGTGATGAATCTATCCCTCCAGCACGCCCTATTAATAGCCGTGTCGAGGTTTAAGTCTCCGCCTTGTGGCTCTGACGGATCTAGATTTTTGAGGTGAAGCATATTCATCAAATCTGGGTTTGACATGGCCTTGTATGTTAGGCAAAGGTCACCTCTGAGCAAGCTGTGGTAGCGACTGAATAGAGCTGGAGTTCTTTCAGTCGGGCAGCATAGGACAGATGTTTGAGACCCTTTATCCTTTTGGTGAGGAACTTTGTGGCCTCTCCAGCTGCTGCAAGTGTCGGGTCAGATACATTCAATGGGGCATTGTACTCAATCATTGGTCTGATGAGTGATGAGTATAGGGAGACTATGACCTCCCTTGATCTAGATGAGAATCCTTCATGATAAGGTGGGCAATGTAGAAGGTCTTCCTAACTACTTTAGCTACATGGGTGTCGAATGACAGACTACTATCAACCTGGGTCCCCAGGTCCCTGATAATTTCTTCTGTGCTCAGTGGATTGCCACCTATTTGGTAGCTAGGGTAACCTTGTTTTTCAAGGGTATGACTATGCATTTTTGGCATTTAACTTTAGGCCATGGCTCTGGCACCAGTTATCCGTTTCTGTGAGACCCTTCTGAAGGATATCTGTGTCAGATGTGTTTTCTACTATGGCCCAGTTTGCAGTCATCTGCAAACTTTGTCAGCCATAACCCTCCTGTGTTTGCTTGTACTGGAAAAGTAGATGCCAAACAAGAGTGGGCCCAGGACTGAGCCCTGTGGTACACCACTTGTGACAGGCTTTGAGTCTGACATGGCGCCAGCAACTCTGACCCTGTGGGTTCTGTCACTCAGCCAGTTTGCAACCCATCTTGTGATGTATGGGTTAACATTTAAGCTGATGAGTTTTTCAATGATACCTGAGTGGGGTATTGTATCAAGGCCTTCGCCAGATCGAGGTAGGCTGTATGGACTGCCTTTCCTCATCAATGGCTTTGGTGACTGTTTCGAAAGTCAACCAAGTTTAGAAGGCATGATCTGCCTTTGACAAAGCCAAACTGGGATGGATCCAAAGTCTGCAAATTCCCTATGTCTTTATTTATGAGGTCCATTATGATCCTCTCCATGGCTTTGCAGATAAGGCTTGTCAAGCTAATGGGCCAGTAATTTCCAGGGTCAGTGGAGGCACCGCCTTTGTGAAGTGGGACCACAGTTGCAGTGCGCCACTCCTGGGTACGTATCCAGAGGTAAGACTATGATTAAACAGCTGTCCTAGCTGTGGGTTTAATTCCTCTTTGAGTTCGTGGAGCACACAGCCGGGACACCATCAGGTCCCATGGATGCTGTGTTTTGCTTTGGAGAGCAGTTCTCACTTGGGCGTTGGAGATGTTTGGGGGGCTGCAATCGCTTGGTATAGATATCTCTCCTTTTGGGGGGGGGGAGAAGTTTGCCCTGAACCTGTCAGCCAGTATGTTGGCAATGTCTGTAGGATCAGTAATCTTCACATCATTTTGAACTAGTTCTGAGCATATCTGGGAGTTTTCTCCCAGGTTTCTAACATAGCTAAAGTTAGTTAATGGGTACAGGGATGTTCACCTAGCGGTGACAATGCTGATATCATCCATCAGACTGTGCACATATGTCACACACCTCACCCACACAGCCCTTCTGTATGTTGTTCACAACACTGACACAGCTATTGCTCATAGGTCATGGCCATTCACATCCTTACATACACAGATGCCTAACATTTGTCTGTGTGGTATGGGCTACAATGAGGGTGGAGTACAACACATTAACCCTGTTCTACTGTAGCTGGCACTGGTATGATATTCACATGTCACTCTGGCACCTTTTGTAGTTGTGAGTCTGTCAACAGGCCACTGGTGGAACACTCATGTGACATACAAAGGTATTTGTAATCAAACATCCGTACTGTCTTGTACATCTGTACTGCTAACATCTACAGTGATAATGGTTCATGGACATGCACACCATAGTCAGCAGGGTTATAATGCGGTGCCACCCATTATGACTGTCGTCACCACTTGTGGGTTGATATTATCCAACACCCTACCTGTATTGTATGCTCATGCTAGGCACTTGTTCAGAACTTGTGAGCATGTCATGAGCTACTGATTTCTATAGCACCCATTCCACACCATTTCCCACAGGTACACTGGCTGTCCTAAAGTTTCCAGCTTGCTTATGGTACAACAGCTGTTGTACTCACGTACCTCACATATCCTGTGAGATATGGTTGTATATACAGGCATGTCCAACTGTCACATACCAGTGCTATTGCCTGTCTATATGATGGATATGTCATACATGTGGCAATAGAGCAATTGTCTCATGTACACATTAAATGCTCGCCTCCCAACATACGACACTACAGCTTGTGGGGGATGCACGTATGCAGCCCTGCTGGGGGTAATGCTGTCACCAACCCAGACTGCACCTGACAGTCATGTTGGGATGTGCAACATTCGCAACACGCCCCACACATCACATAGTCTCACATGATCTCCACCACAGGCCACACATATGTGGACAACTCGTGCAGTACCTCTCCATACTCTGTGTAGGCACCAGAGGCAGCCCCCATCATGGAACACAACATCACCAACTTATAGCCCACAGACTCGTGCGCCCATCACATACAGCCAATAGGGTGTTATAACATACACAACACACCAGTCATAGATGACTCTGTAGGCGGTCACACTGCAGTTCCACACAGCAGTCTACACAAGGTGATAGTCACTTACATCTTGCTGTCAGGTAACTGGCTCTGCAACATAACCTATGCACCCATGGCACACCTCACCAGGTATGATGTGACTGTCATTCTCCATGTTAGTGTGACTGCCCTGAGATGCCACTTCACAGACTACGTGTGCAGGGACATGCAATAGCTCACCAGTCTTGTAGCCCTGAAGGTGTGGGCCTAGCCCTGGGGAGCATTATGCATTCATCCGGACCTGATACCACTGTACAATGACTGACTGTGTCACTTCAGCAGTTGAGTATGCTTCTGCTGTCATTCCACAGGCATCTGGTATATGTCCGCTTTGACTGACCTGGTCAAACACAATGCTTTGGCACAGATGACCTGCACCTGTCAGCCCTGGGAATACAGATCACATGTGAGGCTCTTGCTGCTTCTATACTGCCTGTCTTGCACAGTTTCCAATAACAGTCACTGGCGGAATGGGAACTGGCAAGCAAGACATGTGGTCATGTGATACAATGCTTGCATCTTCCTGTGTGATGCACGCAGGCAAGGCACACCTTATAATGCACCACTCCAATATCTCTGCAGTGACTGGGACCTGTCTCTAGGCTCTGTAGAGCACACCTGCAATGACAGATTATAGACAGACCGTACCTTTCAGGCACACACCTGTACCCGCACACCCACAGCTGAGGTGTTCCCATATCCCACTATGTTGTACACACATCCTGGCTAGTTACTTAGCACAATGCATCAGAGGTGCTCCACGTGCACCTAACTATGTCCAGAACCTCTATACGCATTATAACCAGCTACAGATTCAACAACACACCCCACGGTTACCAGACCTCATTTGTTGGTGTACTGGACAGTAGGGCTCAGACAGCTACTACTGATGTGTGACTGACACTACCCCACACTTAACTGGGATAGCCACTCATGTACCGACACATCCATGAGTCATAACCTCCACTCGGCTGGATCAACCCATACACACCACCTCCAAGACCAACATTATCCTTGACATGAACACTACCAACATGTGACTGGTGTTCCACACCTGGGGTTATCCCCTCAGTGGTGGCTTCCGAACATATGCTAATCACCCTTGTTAGCCACATCCCGGCACCACACCCTTCACGGCATACACAGTACATGAGTACTACAACACCTAATACAGACGTCTTATGACAGCGGTTGTTGACGTCATGACACCCGTGCAGATGGACAATGCACATACAAATGCTGAAACATACCCCAGTGCATTTCATTAGCACGTACACAACTGCATGGATCATGCTATTCCACACAGAGCCATGATGGTACACACCAGATAACAGACGCCACTCTGGTGGTCATGTTCCATGGACATAATGTACAACAACAGGTGGAGGCTGTTGCACAGTGGTGTACAATCCCATGGGTGGGGTAGCTCACTGGTCAGCCTTGGTAGGACCATGGGATCCCTCATCACATACGCCATGACTAGCTACGTAAACATTACTGCGACACATTCCGGGGTGTACCACAAGGCATTATGGTGGTATGTCAGTAGTCAATGGCAATACCCACATCTGCTCTCACATACAACAGTCACTCAGGAACATTACAGACCCAGGTGATGTAGGCAACATGTTGGCAGATGGATTCAATGCTAACATTACACCCTCACACTCACTACAGGGCCACAATCCATGCAGGAACATTGCGGTGTCCCTGCGGTCACACCAACACAGTACTAACCTGCACTCTATATGTCCTGGGACACTGGCCCCGTATCACCTTCCAAAGTCCCAGGCTGTGATGTCCGCAAACCTCTGAACGACATGTCTCCCCACTAGGCCACCATATTCAGTAATAGCCTTGTATCAGACATTGTGGCCCCTGAATGGCACACAGCAACAGTTATCACACTCCACACAGGTGGCACCACAATGCACATGTAGGACTATAGTCCTACACACCTGACTGGACTGTTCTGCATGGCTATGGGGCACATCATCATGGGCTTCATTCACAGAGACATTGTTGGGCTCCGGTCCTGTGATGCCACCCGAGTTGGACTTGTTAGGGCCAGAGCATGGCCCCTACACCTGGTGGACTCCTTTCATACAGTTACCAGGGTAGTTGATGATGGTACGGGAGTCCACACATCCTACATTGTCCTCTCATTGCCTTACAGCACCGTTCTCCATTCTGGTATTGACAACATATACATCCACCTGCACATCGTACCCTATGTCTCAGGATGTTATGCAAAGTGGCTCATGGACAGGACACACACAATGAGGGTAGCATACCATAGTACCTACTGCATTTCAGTTACACTTGGCATACCACAGTCCTCAGTCATAGGTCCCCTCATGTTCAGTATATGCTTCCCTGAGGTACAGGCTAGCACAGATGGACTTTCTCTGCCTAGCTTTACAAACCCCTGCATACAAAGTGCCATGATTGATCCACCAGCTGATACTGACTCTATCCATATGGGTGCCACTGTGACAGATACCTGATATGAATATCATGGCCTCAAGCTGCATGTGCATTACACCATTCACCCACTGACTATCACATAGGTGGTAGTCCCCTACATACATGTCACATTGTACATGTTCATAGTACACACGTATGTCGCACCCACTCCTGTGGTTACCATATTGCCACTGTGGCATGGATATCCTTCTATGTGGCCACACTTATCTGTACTGGGTGTATAGCTGGTACATAGGCACCCATTGTACCTCTAAACCCAAGACTTCTACACACATTCAAGGGTACACCACCCCATTTAGGGTGTACCTTACACAACAGCTACAGCTTTACATACCACAACATTAACACACCTTAATGTTTATTGAGCTCCAACAGTTGAAGTATGCAGCTGAACTACGGACACCATGTCTGTACGCATTTGTATATTACATACTCAGGGGTGACCTCTGCTGAACAGACAGGGCCCATGTCCACAACAGTATTAATGGATATACTCCACATACGCGACATAAGCAAAAGCCACTGTGAGCAACATGCCCAAGGATATGTGCACACACGCAACGATGAGTGGGATGTGCTTGAGGGTTACATTCCCAAACTGGACACTCACCTTGCTTTGGAACATGAGTCCTATGTACATCACGCAGGGACACTCAGTAGCACTGTTCATGTGATACCTCCCTTGGTAGTTGGGGGACACATGTACGCCAGGTATCACTGCAGTGGTTGTACTATGCAGAGGTGCAGGTAACACATGGCTCTGCTGTGCACATGACACTACCCTAGAGAGGTGCCACTGGTATGAACACTGTATTTGTGCTTACACATACACTTGCCAGACTGCATAGTACCCTACTATGAACCTGTGAAGCTATTACATGTCCTTTGTGCATGGTTACTTGGTAGCCCTTCCATTTAGATTAGCTATCATGCTATTACAATGTCCCGTGCCTACAAGCCATATGTATCCTGTTATTGTACATGCCAATAGACGATACCTTTGGTATGCATGATATGCCGGTTATGCTATGTAGAATATCTGACATATCAACCCACAATACTATACATTAGACATATTTTACATAGTATCCCGTAATGCAAAGCATACTTGCACAGTGGGACCACCTTACACATGTTATTGTTGTTATATGCCCATACACATGCCTACTGTGACAGTATATCAACATATACTATCCCCTGCTATGGCACATACTTGTTGGACATACCCTACCACTGATGGCGGGTTGCATGGAATTGTTCTGTTTAAAGCACTCATGTAGCACCCCTTGTGGTGTCTGTGATGTGTACCTTGTCACCCACTGCTGGACACACCGTTTCTACAAGCGTAAGTATGCTCAGCAAGGCATCACTACATAAATACCTTTTCCCACTTTATTCATTGCTGGCACTTTTAATTAGTGCAAACCAGGCTATACATACAGTAAATAATTAATACAAAACATGCTATACATAAACCTACATACCGAGTGTTCTACATACCTTGTTATCGTTACGGACTTTCGTCTCTATCTCTCTCACACTGCTTATCTCTCTCACACTGATTCAACAGGTATATGGTATGAGCATACGGTTTAAATGTCTTGCAAGTCATCCTGATATACGTCGATACCTGTAACGTGGTTTCCTGCCGCCAATCGGTATTCCTGAGTGACTAATTACTTGCACATCGGCTGTGCAGCTACTCCATTCACCAATTATGTGGCAACAGTGGGGTATAATTGAATTCTCCACTTGGGCGTTGCCCATTTGCCCTACCTTTGGGGAGAAGGCCTGTATTGTGTTTTGTTGTGTGTAATTGCAACTGCTATGTGTAGAGACAAGTATACTTTGGATTGATGTCCCCCGTGGATTGTGTGTGACAGCTAGAGTATGTGGTTCAACATGTGGATGTACCTGTCAACCCAACCGTCTGATAACGGACTATTGCAAACAAAACCTGTAACATCGTTTGTCACATTATACAATGGCTAGAATTATGCATGGCACCTTTAATTGTGTTTCTCACAAGGTATGTTGACGGTTCTGCAGATGTAATTGACTGACTGGATGTTTGTGCTGTTATTACGGTCTGTATTGCTATAGTTTCTAGTGTAGGGGATGTCGGTGGGTGTACGTAGCATATACAGGTTTGTGGGGCTTGCATTTCTACATATTCCATATATATGTGTGTGGGCTCCGTCCCTAATTAAAGCGCTATCAGTTAGTAGACTTATGTTACAGGATTTTACATTGGGCCGTTGTTATTTGGTTTCTGTATAGTATGCAGGTGAGGTTGATACTTCCATACCTCCTGAACTGCAGCGATATGTAAAGGGATATGTCTAAATGACAGCTATCCCATGTATTTCTGTCCCAGATATTTGCAGTCATTGCGGTTGTGTTGGTAACAGAACCTTTTTGTCATGGGTTGCCACCTTTTCATATGGCCATTGTTGGACACTTGCGGGACACACAGCGGGGTTTACAGGCCGACACATAGCCATGGTCAGTACACAGGATAGCACATACTTTTATCCTCAATACATACCTATTGTTGTGGGACTTTGGCTACTTATCATATTGCATGTAACATTTACGTTTCTTACATACAGGCATAACTATTTAATGCAACTATTACATAATATATGGGACATATTAATGTCCTACAATCTTGGACATTTGCCCTTTGTTATGTTTTATGTCAGGACACACCTGCCCAGGAAGGGGCTGTCCCTCCTAATGTGGGATAGGTGGTAACCGTATGCCTACGGCAAGCTATACCCACACCTACCGTAATGATCTACCTCCGAGTTGGCACTAACAGACACACGATGCGGACACACACACACACACACAATACAGTCACACGGAGACGCACACAGCACCCTCAACACACACATACACAGACTACGGCACTCTCAATCACAGTTGAACACAGTACCTATGTGGACCGCAACACCGGCAGCAGTAACTACATGTCCCTTTATATCATCATACTATTACTCGCGGTTGTACTGTTCCGGTACTTTGTTCTTTCGGTCTTTCAGCCTCGTGGTTACACGTGTTGGTATGTTACACATTCCATAGTTAGCGGTATCCTATTTATTTGTACCTCCAAGGTGTTATGAATGTCGTTAACCTATCTATATATATTTGCAGATATCGTTGAATCCGTTTATATCAACATATATCACTCTATCGCCCTTTCTATCTGTATTATATATATTTATATATTTGTATACACACACACACATATATATATATATATATATATATATATATATATATATATATATATATCTGACAGGGAAATTGACAGGCAAGCTACACCTTTCATTGTGTACTTGTTGGTGTATACTGTTTCCTGGACTCTGCACATTTGTGTCTGTACCTGTCACATTAGACACCTGCCACAGGTTCGGGTTACCAGCTGTCCCACTTTGCGAGGGACAGTCCCTCTTTGGGAAGTTGTGTCCTGCAAAATATTGGTAAACATGGCAAATGTGCTGAGATTGTAGGACATACTTATTTCCTATAGTTTATGTAATAGTTGCATTCTGTATCTGAACCACCTATATGTTATAGACACAGAATAAGTAAGTAAACATTACAAGAATAAGCATTTATCTAGGCAAACCAGTGAAGTTCTGATTTTTGTACTGGCCGGGTGTATGTGTAGACCTGCAGACATCTGACGTATGTCCCACATTGGTCATTTGCAGAGGTGGCAACCCTACCATAGGTACATCTTGGCTAGCAATAGTGTTAGGTGATTCTATACATGATTGCGTGTTCTACTCCTAGCAGTGGTCGTTTTACCCTTCAGAGCAGAGGCTATTAGTACAGGGGTGGATAATGCTGGTTTCACCTGTTTTGGACATCATTGACCATGATCTGAGCGATATTTGGAGAAGCTTATCCCTGTTTCGCGCATATCCGTATAGTCATATTTAAACATCGCTTACCAGCAGTGGGCAACGCATATTCCCGCTAACGTGTACTAAACATGATCTGATGACCTGCATCCGAATTCATTACTCGTGCCTTTGGGATTACGTTACATCCCTTGCAGGACGTGGGACCAGGAACATGCACGACGGTCACTGCATTTAACACATGGATATCTGGGATATGTACACGTGTTATGTTGTTTTGTACGTGGAGTATACTATGGCTGTTACTCCATACTGCACTCACATGGGTAACTCAGTTAGTTTACATATTGATGAGTCCAGTTAATGGTGTGTCCATGTAATGTTTACTGGATGTGCTCCGGCATTGGGTATGTATATCACAGTGAGCCACACATGATACTGTACTACACCTTCAAATGACCGTAGGTGGGGCATGCTGGCATGACAAATACCTGTCATGGGTACAACCCATGCCTTGACACAACATCCATGATTTTATTGTGTGAAGCTGCTCATTAACGCAGCAGGGTCTCTGTGATGACTGTGTGCAGAACAGTGCCTACACACATGTGCTCCCGCGATTGCCTCTGCTCCACTAAGCAACAGTTGGTTACTCGATGTTGTGGTGACAGCGGACACTGTTTGCCCCGTTTGGTGTATGGCCTCTGAAAATCGGGCATGTACCTACCGATGTACCTGGGAGCCTATACACACAGCACCACCATATGCTGATAGGCGCATGTACTGTTCAGGTGTTGACATTCCATGTTCCATTAGCTATTGTGTGTACAATGTTTGAGGGCTGCCTATGTAGGATTCACACAGTGGGCCACCTATACATTACAATTTACAGGTGGTCGTGTTTTTGTGCCATCCATTTTACTGTGTGTGTGCAGGTGGAGAGGTGTGTCAGTCCGTAGGGGCCTACACTCTCAGAGCATGTGCTATACGTTCCCTCTTTGCCAAGGCATAGGCATATTGGGCATGCCTCCATCTACCTACTGGGGCTGGCACAGTGTATTTGTGGTCTGAATCCCTCTGTGCCTGTGATGGCCTTGGCAATTGCGGTGGGCTATGAGGGCCTTCACCATTTTGCCCCTGCTGCAGCTATTTCTGCAGGATCATATTATGTAGCATGGCACATACTATGATGATGTGGGCACACGTGCCTGGAGAGTACTGCAAGTCTCCACCAGATGTGTCCAAGCACCGGAACCGTGATTTCAGCATCCCGAACACACGCTCCATGATGATTCTGGTTTGTGCATGTGCCTCATTATGGCATTCTTGCATGGGTGTGTGTGCATTTCTGATGGGAGTCATCATCCACGGCTCCAGTGCATAGCCAGCATCCCCCACAAGGTGGCCATGTGGGATGTCCCCCCCCTGACAAATACCTGATACAGCTGTGAGGCATGTCAGATATGGGAGTCATGGTAGCTTCCAGGGCTGCCAGCGCACACATCCATGATAATGCCCTGGGCATTGCACACAACCTGGCAGTTGATGGAGTGGAATCCCTTGTGGTTTATGTAGCGCCTACCATGCTCACCGGGTGGTGACTTGATTTGTATGTGCGTGCAGTCTATCGCACCCAGTACCTCTGGGTAGTGTGCCACACGGTGGAAGTGACGCATATTGCTGGCCAACTCCTCCTGAGTTAGGGGGAAGTATATATGCTCATTGGCATGTGGTAACATGGCATCCAGGAACTGGTGTAGTACCCTGGATGCCGATGCCTGTGAGATCCCCATTATATCTCCAGTTGGCCTTTGAAAGGTACCTGTGGCTAGTACTCACAAGCTTACACATACCTTCATGTCCACTGGGATGGGTTCCCCTCTGTTGTTTCTGGTTCTCAGGCATGGCTGGCACAGCTCCACTATTTGCTGTAAGATGTCCCTGTCCACCCTGTAAACGCTCTACTATCTCCAGATCATGTAGACCCTGGTAGGTTACCCTTGGTCTGAACACTCTTCTCCTCCTCCGGGGCCTGCGGTGGTTGTCGGCATCATCCTCCACAACACCGTCAATCTCTAACACATGCTGATGAATCACAGCTATGGCAGCTCCCAACATGTACATTTTAAATGTTCCCCATGTGTTTAAACCTATGGTGCAGTGTTTGGGAATGCACAAGTGTGTGTAGGGTGCTTTCACACATTATACTATTGTGCTGTGAACACCGATGATGTCATAGGGTGTGTATGTACGATCGTAGCTACAGGGTATCTTATGTGTTTTCCTACCGGAACTACTACTGTGGTGCCTTTGGTGTTGAATTACATTTGGCTGCCGTGGATTACCTCTTGACCTTCCCTTTACATTTCTGCACATTCCACCTACCATTTTCTGGCATGCATCCAGCAGCCTGATTTCATTTGTATTTTCCTAGACCAGGCTTATCTTGCGTAATTTGTGCTATTGCCGGTCTACTGTCAGTTTGCTTTGCTCTGCTATGACAGATCTCCTATCTTTGCAATCCAATGCTTCCCCTCCTTTCTTTGCATTCCAATGCCTCCCCTATCCTGTTTTGCAGGTTTCTGTGAACAGACTTGTCAGCTGCCGTCGATTGGCCGGCGTGAGGCGATTGGTGTTAATTGCTCATTAGTACTCCAATTACCCTACTTCAGCATTTCCTTCTTTTCTTCCCCTGACCTTCCTGTTTGTGTTATTGTTTGTGGCACGTGCATCCACTTACTGGGTTTCGGGCACATTTTCATCCCCTTACACATGCGCTTTCGGCCACCATGTGTGCTCTCAGCTAAACGCTTCTATACCTTCCTCCCCAACCCTGTCCTGCAGCTTTGCTTAGCAATGGCCAGGCCAGATTTGCATTGCTCCAATGTGCTTACTGCTACAGTGGCACACCCCTCTGCTGATGTCATGTATCTCCTCTGAGCCACTCCTCAGTGTTATAGCGCTACGCCGTATGGTACAACCTTCATCCGGCGGGACGTTTGTGATGCAGTATTACCTGCCTCATTTGCATGGCATTGACTACTAATTCATAGTTACCATGCCAAACTCTGTCGCAGGCCCTTAGCAACCCTTGCACCTTGGTTGTGGTGTTCCATGCCTACCATTGCGTATTATGGTGTAAACCTGATTTGTATCACATTGCGATTTTATGACATTTTTATATAATTTCTTTATGTTCCTGTTTGTGCACACATGCCCTGCGGTTGTACTGTGCGTTACTGTGGACATGACATTAAATGTTGTTTTTTAGGTGTTGTGCATCTTTTCTTATGCCATTGGCTGTGTATTTAACTTTGTAATACATGAGTCTGGTCCGCTTCTATAGCTCTGATGTTCTGTTTGTGAAAATGTAAACCATGTTTTTTGGTTTACATTTCCGTGGGCTTAAGCTACGCCTGCACCACTTCATGAATCGCTATCTGCCTTCATTTGCATGGTGCGACACTGCTCATGGGGTGATTAGCATACCGATGCCGTGGGCTGCCCAGTTCTGGAGTACGCCAGTAGTGCACGTGGAATTGGATCATACCTGAATCTCTCGACGGCCATATTTGGCATTATTCCGCCTACGCTACGCCTGCGCCTGGTGCAAGCTTCATGAATCCCAGGGAGTGTTATTAACGATCGATGTGTGTAATTTATTTTCGGTCATTCCAAATGAAATAGGGTTGCAATGGTTAGAGCAACAATTATATAAAACTGGTGTATATGAGCAGGACCGTATAAATACCTTTGTTACCCTAATGGAGGTTGTATTGAAGAACAACTACATTTATTTTGAGGGCCAGTATTATAAAGAAAAAACTGGAGTAGCAATGGGAGCTGCATGTGCTCCTATTTATGCGAATTATATTATGGCCTACTGGGAGCAAGAGTATGTTTTCACCAGTGAATATATGAAGTATATACAACAATACACCCATTTTTTGGATGACATATTTGTAGTACGGGATGGGCCAATTGAGGTCATGAAGGCTTTTATAGATTATATTAATTGTACAGTACAATTTTTTAGGTTCACCTATGAATATAGTAGTGAGGAAATTTCATATTTAGATGTAAAATTGAAGGTTAATCATGTGAAAAAATGTTTGGTTTCTGGTATATACAGAAAGCCTACCTTTTCCAATTCTTATTTGAGCTACCAGAGCTGGCACTCTAACCATCAGAAAAAAGCGATAGTAAAAGGACAAATGGTTAGGGCAGCCCGGATGGTAAGCAAAAGTCAAGATTTTTTAAAATAAATGGAGTTCATTAAAGGTATGTTCATTAATCGTGGATATCTTTTTGAATTGTGTAATTCCATTCTGTAGGAAGTGAAATGTAAGAGGTTTAGTGGTGTTTATAAGTCAATTTTAACCCATGATCATCACAATAGGGGGGGCACAAGTAAATACAGTTATTGGAGAAGTAAAAATAACAAAAATGAAATTGATGTTAATACCAGTGTGAGTGAAACACTGTATTTTATTACTACCTACAATTATGACGTGGATCATATAGTGGGAATAATAAATAGGAATTGGAAGTTATTAAAATTGGATAGTAACATATGGAGAAAATTGAACAACCCCCCAAAAATCATATATAGGAAAGGGAAGTCTTTTAAACAATTGCTTGAGTCAGCTGCTAACTCCAGTTGGGAGAATATTAATTCACAAAGGAGTAAAGGAAATTTTAGGTGTGGTAGATGTAGTGTTTGTAAATATATTGTAGATAAAACCAGAGCTGTTGCCCAAACATCAGGTAAACGACCCAACTCCAGAATATAAAAAATCAAAGACAGTCCAAAAATAGAAGAATGGTGGTGAAAAAGAGGTCTCTGCATAATGCCCTAGCCAAGCATGTTATCCAGCGAGGGGAAACGCATACATTCCTATTTAAAGTTTTAGAAGTCATCACACCTAGTATATGTGGAGGTGACGTTAGGAATCACACAGAGTGTCAGGAAAGTAACTGGATAATTAGACTGAGAGCAGACAGAGACTCTGGATTTAATGAGAGAGCCTCAATAAAACCTAAACTTAGGAAACGTAGGAATATAAAATAGGATGTGATCTGCTAGAATTAAGCATAGGGACTTAGTACAGGAACATACTTGTCATTATAGCACTATATGAAGTGTATATACATATAGATTTTAATATTTCCATGAAGTTTTAAGACAACTTATTAGTTAAATATATGTAGTGAGATATTTATTATACATAGCTCTTTTATATATATTGCTTTTATATAATGTATAATATTTACTTTTAGGAATTTTGTATTATAATTGTATTATATATATGTCCTTCATAGTCAGATGTATGGCTACTTTAAGACTTGATTGTGAACTGATTGTGATAGGTTAATTAGTTAAATGTTAGAGTATATATTATGTATTAGACAAGTCCTGCCATCTATGATCTGAAGAAGCTCTATGAGTGAAAGCGCTAATCTGAAGGAAGTCTATGTTTTAAGCTGATAATAAATCAATTACTGATATACCTGCATCGCCACCATTCTTCTATTTTTGGACTGACTTTGTAAATATATTCTTGTTACAGGTGACAAAATTATTATTGAGGGAGAGGTTATTGGTATACATGGCCATTTTGATTGTCATGTTAAAAATGTTGTTTATATGTCTAAATGTGAAGGTTGTCCAGGTTTTTATATAGGGAAAACCTGTAGGATGTTCAGGGATAAAGTTAGTGAACACATCCTGGATACTAGGCACATGAAAAATACTAATGCCCTAGTTAGGCACATAGAGCAACATCCAGAGCACAGATTTAGATTTTGTGTAATACAGCAAATAAAAAAGGATGATCAGGGTGCAGTATTGGATTTGCATCTTAATATTTGTGAAATGAGATGGCAATTGGCATTAAATGCTACAGTATTTCCAGGAATTAATGATAGCATAAGCATATTGCCCCTATTAAAATTGAAACACATCTTGGGTTGAAAATGTTATTTATAAAAAGGCTTTAAGAACGTTTTTTATTCTTTATTGTTATGGAATGGTGTTTTCCAGAAAGAATTTTGAAAATTTCTTAACAAAATTCTTGAAAGTTAATTTTATATGATTAACTATTATTGTTGTTTTTTTAGACATTATGATATTATTTTGTTATTTAATTTATGATATTGGGTGTCATAAACAGTGTTTAGTTGATTGTACATGAAAATGTTTATTTCACATTTTATATTTTGTGTATTTAACAACATTTTGACATGTAACACAATATTATGTAGATGGATTGAGAGTATAGTTCTTTTACTTTGAAGGGTTAATGAAGTTAGATTTAGGATACGCCTGTTAGATTGAGCTTTGTCTGATAGGGTAATTGAAGGGGTGGGATGTATTTGTTGCAGTGTATGTGTATATATATATATATATATATATATATATATATATATATATATATATATATATATATATATACATATATGTCAATGGAGTGGTTAAATGTGTTTATATTCTGAAAAAGTCTGTACAATAAAGAAAAAACCTAGGTCAAATTCGTGTATCTAGTCTGTATATTTGGCTCTACCGTCGATGACATCCAGGAACTGGTTCAGTACCCTGGATACTGATGCCTGTGATATCCCCATCATATCACCAGTTGGTCTCTGGAAGGTACATGTTGCTAATATTCTTAGGGCAACACATACTTTGGTTTCCACTGGGATGTGTTCCCCTCTGTTGGTTCTGTGTGTGAGACGTGGCCTGCACAGCTCAACAATTTGCTTCAGGAGGTCTCTGTCCACTCTATAGTGCTCCACTATCTCCAGTTCATGTAGCCCCTGGTAGGTTATCCTGGGCCTGTACACTCTTCTCCGTCTCCTCACTGTGGGTTGTCCAGCAGCATTTCCATTGTCACCACCCTCAGCATGTTGCATATGTCGCCTTATAACAGCAATGGCAGTGCCTAACATTTCTTTGTCTCAGTAAAGCTTTTTCAGTTTTCACTTCTATTAGCTTACTGCAGTGTCTGTTGTGAGAAACATAATGGACTGTTGTTTGCAGAGTTTTAAGTGCGAGGCTGGGCTGGGCTAGTGTACTGCCTGTGTAATTGCCTGATTCTGATTGTTTTCACCTGCTAGCTCTGATAGTACTCCCTGGTAGCTTCCTACTATTTGTTGTGCTTCCTTTTTCCTTTCTGTTTCCTCGGGGGGGGGGGGGCAACGCCACGCACACAAGCACAAACATGCTCACAGCAGCTCACACGCGTACACACATGTTTACACGGACAAAAACTTGCTTATTCGTGTTAAAACACGCGCACACCAGCAGAAACACGCTTACAACACTTTAAACAGCCTTATACATGCTTACTCCGGCTTAAACGTGCGCACTCACACTTACACGAGCGCACTCTGTCTTACTCGGGTTTACAGGCGCGCACACGCGTGCATACCCACTCAGCAAGAAACTTTGGTGTTTTCCACGGCATACACCTTCCATTTCTTGCCTTTACCTGGCCTACCTGTTGACACACCTATTTCAATGATGTGTAAATGTCAGCTGACACATGCCACTCTAATCCAATGAGCTTCACTTCTTTCATACATACCCCACTCGTGATGTCACCTATCTTCTACTCTGTTACTCCCTTTATCCTACTCCTACACTCCACTGACTGTGCTCATTTGCTATGTAAACTTGTGATTCACTATCCTAACCCTCCTTTGCATAGGATTGCCTACTAATGCTTGGTTACATCTCTTAGACTGAGCTTTCCCCTTAGCAACCTTTACTTGGTGGCCATGATGTCTTCAGCCTGCCATTCCCTTGCATTGTACATTAACAATTTAAATAAGATCCACATTTGTGGGTTTTGATTTTTAGTTTTCTGTTTTTTTAGAGCGCAGCCCGTTTGCGTGGCGCTGCACTACATTTAAACATCTGAAATCGGAGAAAAAAATAATAATTTTTTTTTCATATTGCATTGGGAAACATTGCCAATGGCCATATCTTTGGCCATTGGCATGCTTCCTGCACTGGATGCAACCTTTATTTGGAGCTGTCACGGCTCTGTTTTGCTATTTGCAGAATGGTACTCAGTTGTCAACTGAGTACATTTCTGCAAATAACACTGCTCTTACTCGGACAAGTTCAGGTTTCCTGAATTGGAAATCTACCTCATTTGCATGCCTTTCACCTGCAATTGAGGTAATTTGCATATCCCAGCCATGTCCATGTAAGAGCCGTTTTAGGAGCTCTCTTGCACGCCCCTGCAGGCTGTTCCTGGATCGCTCGTTGGACATGATGGCTGCATGGAGTCTTACTCTACTCTTAGACTTCGTGCAAGCCATCGTGAATCCGGCCCATTTTGTTAAAGAAATGAGACCCAAAAATGTTCTGGACACTATAAGGAGCTATGGATATTAACTGGAAGTATACAAAAAAGCAATATAGGCTGTAGCAAGTTAGGTAAATTAGAGTAATTTTTAGAAATACTCCATTGTGTCATCCTCTGGGCACTATAGGCTTTAAGAAGTTAGGTAAATTAGAGTAATTTTTAGAAGGACTCCATTGTGTCATCATCTGTTCCTTCTACAGCTTTTTCTGGAGGTCCTCAGCATGACTCTCAGAAGTCACAGACCTTAAAAGTCAGTTCATAATCCCAGATACTAGTGTTTCACACTAGCTCATTCAAATTTGCTGCATAATCCTATTGTTCTATTTAGTTATACAATGATTTTCATAGTATGCAAATGTTTCTTTGATGTGTCTCCTCATCCATATTTCATCTACTGCTAATTAGTCAAGGGGAATTGGAAGATATGTCAGCATCCACCAACACAAACACCTAGACAACCCCCTACAAACACACACGAACACACAAACATACACACACTCAGAGACATCACCTCACACATAGACACTCTTCTTCCATCAAACACCCCTCATTCACCCTTGTGCATTCACTCACCCATACAGCCACAGTCACAGACACACACACACACACACACACACACACACACACACACACACACACACACACACACACACACACACACACACACACACACACACACACACACACAAAGGGCTTACTGTTGGTGGTAATGGTTCTGAATCCATATGTTCTGTAATATTTTTTGTTTAACTGTAAATTATACAATAAATATATTGCACTACAACATACTAATAATTCCTTTATAAATTACTAAACAAAATACAGAAACAGTGTTAGCCATGTACTTGCATCATCCTAATTTGGGAATAGTATGAAAAGTATTGTACCCTGCAAGGTTGCTGTTTTCCATTAACAACAGCCATTTTGTATTATTAAAGCAAAGGTCAAGAACAGCCATCTGTGCCTTATCTTTGGTATTACGCTATCTGTTTCTGTGGCATTTCAGTGTTCAGAGAATAATTTCTATGACGAAAAAGTAATTCCATTCTCATACCTGCTTTGTATGCACTGCTACCTGTCGTGTAGACTCCAAATGTAACGTTAGAGTAAAAGGTTTGGCATTAGTGCACTGTTAGGCAGCAGTTTGTTTCCTCTTTTCTTTTATATGCACTCACATGCACATGAGCAGTTGCATATTTGAGCATTGCAGAGTACATGTGTGCAGGCTTGCTTTTATTTTTAGTTTTATGAATCAGGGGGAAACAGCATACTTTATCATGCAATATATACACTGCAGCTACATATGATGGAAAATGCTTGTATTTTTTTACAAGTTACACATTAATTATGACTATATCCTCTACCATCTGTTAGTTTGAGAACATAATTACCTGAAGTGCAATGCATTCGTTTTTTCTTAATTTCTTGGCAATGGAAACATTTAGTTCTGAGATTAAAAAAAAAAAAATCATTTGCTTAATGTTGCTGCATGCACACAGCTTTCATTGGTTCAGATTGTGAAATACCTTTGATGTAGGGCAGTAATTTCTTAAAATGTGAACTGCATCTATATAAAGTTCAGAAGGATATGCTGCCTTTACATTTCTTTCATTTCTCACAGTTGACTTGAAGGTTTATATTGTGAGAGCACATTGTTCAGGATATAGTAGTAGGCAGGATTACTATAAGCATTTCACTTCCTACTTAGTTGAAATTTATTTTTTTCACTAGTGATATACCAATATGCTAGTTTAACAAAAGTGTTTCAATTGCTACTTGGCAGAAACAAAAGAGAATCAGATTGTTTGCTTTTATGACTAGCACCAGGTAGCCTTTTTAAACTAAATCCTGTAAATTTGTACAATAGCCTCTGTTTTGTTACTTCTGAATACAGGTCAAACTGTGTACACCTGAATGAAGACATTTATGTCATACGTAGCAGTGATAGTTGCTGGCAGGACAGATTTTCCTGAGTGTGGAAATTTCATCCTTAGCTTTCAGTGAACCTCCCTGCTTGACAGATGACTAAAAATAAGCACACACAGTACAGTGGAGCATAGTTTAACTCTAGCATATTTTTAAAATTGGTCAGTGCATCTGCAACTCCCTCATTCTTTTAATGCATGGCTTTGGCAGGAGGGATGGAGATGTAAATGATTTCCATCTTTTTGCGTCTTTATATTTCCAATAATTATAATTTCTGCTATTTTATTTAGAGTAATTTTCTACACAATGAATGAACTGCTAAATTTCAAACAATAAATTAGGAATTCAGTCATACGTAGTTCTCGTTAATGATACATCTGGCATCTAGGCAGTTACCTATCCCAATAATATTATTTGACTGCATTAATTATGACCTTTATGACAATTATTCTCTATGATATACTGGTTTACTACACAAATTTCTGTTGTCGTGGCATGTCTAAGCTGTTGTAACCCAGGAGAAGGAGTATGTTGTGTTCCAAACATATAACTCCCTTTCTGTTAACCTATTACAATAAAGAGTGTATGGATTTTAAATAAACAACCATACTTTAATCCCTTGTGAGTACCACTTAAACCAATTAAACACTGCAGTTTCAGTTAATGTTCGATTATACAGGCCCAAAGAAGTCAGCATTCTAATTTTTTTATATAGTGCTCTAGCAGTTTATATTTTATGTTTCTCTGTACTGTCAAGCACTGCCATAAAGACCACAGGACCTTTATGTATTTTGTAACAGATTTATTGTTCAGTTGGCGTTAATAACATATATGTTTCCTTATTTTTCCTGGTTCATTAGACCTTCTACATTTCTTCAGAGCTCTTTTTTGTACAAAGTTTCAAGACCTTGAATAAATTTAATTGATCTCCCATCTCAGAGTTATGTATTTCAATATTCTTTGCTAGCTCGGATTCATAAGATGCATATGTCAGTGCTCTAGTGACTTTAAATCAAATAATGCAAAAGGGCAGGTTAAAGAAGTAGGTTTTCAGGAAAATTATAATTAATTATGAGAAAATTAAAAATGTGTTATTATTTCTTTGATTTCTTATAATTTCATCTCACACAATTGAGTCAACTCTAAATAAAGAATAAAATGTCAGCTTTGTGAGCCTCTGGGACCAAGTATAATATAAAGCTTCTACAGCTTGTAATAATCTTTATCGACACAAGCCTCCCCACATATTCTCCTGGGAATTTTCAACATAAACAATGACTGCTGTAGCTCCACTAACATCAGGGCAAGTGGTAGATTTCTTTGAATAAATACACATTAGCAAAGGACCACATAAATGAAGGGACACTAAAAAGACTCTTTACTCGTGTAGGGAAAAGTGAAGTGAACAGATTCTTTTTTAGACTATAAAAACTTAATTTCTTTCCCTTAAGGATCTGGATGGTGTGTTAAGTATTTATTGAAGGATACTCAAAATATTTTTTCAAGATAAATTACCAGGGTTTTAAGTAAGACCTTGACACTTGGTAATTTGTCCCCACCACCACAAAAATGGAATTGCTAGAAGGTTAGAAGTACATCAATTAAGCAAATAAATTAAATAATTGTTGGTGCTGAATGACAAGTTTTACTAGAAGTCCAGAAGAAAAATACAGCAATACTAGATACATATATTTAGACAGCTATGGCACAACATGTTGTATTGTCAATAAATGGACATGAAAATAGCAGTTCCCTTCTACCAACTCTGTGCCATAGAGGAATAAAGCCATGACTATGACACAGGCAACCTGAATTCGATTAGCAGCTCTAGCACTTGGGCATTTGAAGTAGCTAGCTGGTTAATAATGAAAGGGAGTGGCTGCTCTCAGCTTACCCATCCTGGGGAGGAAGGGAAGAGGCTCTGAAACAATACTTGAGAGACACCTAGTGGGAACTCTTGGAGTTGCACCTGTGAAGCATGCGCTTGTGACCATGTGACACTTCTGTCCATGAAATCAAGCTGATAGAGTGTACAGAGGCTCTTTTCAATTGACATCTAGCACAGAAATGTAACTCAGTGAGCAGCTGTAAGGGAGGGGAGGGATGCTTCTTCTGGGGATGGTAGACTACTCCAATAGAAAGGTAATGAGGCCTGTTCTATACCATACAAGTCTCACCATGGGTGGGGTAAATAAACTGATAAGACGCCATGGGCAGGAATGGGCTAGTAAAACATCATAGCCAGGAAAAGATAGGACTCTTGGCTAACCTGAGGTTGACCAGCTATCACCTCCATAATGTAAGGGCCATGTGTGAAGGTAATAGAACCACTTAGTAGGTCCAGAGAAGATTTTAAAAAAAACATTAAGTCCTAATTACGTTGCAGTCACTAGTTTAAAAAATTATACATTTTTCAGCACCTAAAATGTATGCATTATATTATGGGTGATTGGAAAGACCTACTATAGTCCACAGCTGAATTACTTGGGCATCGGTTTCCATAAATTATATAGATATTGAAAACTTTTGAATTTTTCTGTAGTTACATTTTGCATTTTTCACATTTTCTTCTGTGACAGGCCTATGGATGCTGAAGTACCCACACTTTCAGTACGTAGACTGAAAGGAGATTTTATGTAGTCAAAGGAAAATCCTTTTTTTTATCTTTTTATTTGATTTTAAAACAAAACAATAATCATTTACACAATCATTAATTAACAATCTCATGAAACTATGTACATACTATTTACAAAGTTCATGACAAAATTCAAAACATTTCCAATATAATTAATACTTTTCTAATAAGCTTTGTAATTTTTCCCAAGCTAATAATTTATGTGTCACATTTTTAGTTCTCATTCTTATAGTGTTTTGTTATTACATACTGATTTTGCTAAACAAATACATTCATTATTAAATGAGATAGTCTTTGTTTTCCAATTTTGTTGTAATGATTTTTCTGGCTGCTGTTAAAAATACTCCAAAGTAGTGATATTTGCGATGCTGGAATATTTTCTGCTGTAGGTGTGTATAATAATATAAGAGAATCTGTGATGTCACACTTATCTGACCAGCACGTTCTGCAAAACTTTTCGAAGTCAGTCCAAAATGGAAGAACTATTTTACAACCAGTCATCATATGTTGCCAACCAAAGGAAGATCTTTTGATGCATAGATGCACTGTTTATTTCTGACCATGAAACAAATGACTATGATAATTATGACACTATGTAAAGAAATGAAAGTATGATTACCTTTAAGTTACAATATAAAAATAAAGCTAATCTAATACTATTCACAAAAACTGTTAGTGATACATACAGGCCTGCAGTCAGAGAAATGGCATATGTAAAAGGGAAGAAGAAAATCACATGTAATTACTTTGCATGAAAAACTGCTAGGTTAACCTAGCCATATAATTCTCTCTTGAATGCTAATGATCTCTCCATCATAAAATAAAATTTGAGTTTTTATTTTTTGCCTTCCTCATAAAGATTTCATTTCGTCTCTTATCAAATTCATTCTACTTTATTTTTATTTTGCTCTGCTCTCTGTTAGACCTTGCTGGTCACTCTTTTACCTGAACCCATTCAGTCTTTTTGTTCTGAGTGGTGGGAGGAAGGCTACCCCTGGCCAGAAAGGAGCCATCTGGCCTATTCATTCCTACCTGGGTAGCCTTATCGTCCCATTTGTTCCTTAACAGCAAGGATAAGATAGTAGGGACTGGCCAGCCTAATGGTCCTGCACAACAGTGTACCTATTCCCCACCAGAAAAAGCATCCATCTCCCTCATAGCAGCTGTCTGAGTACAGCTTTATGCTACCAGCCAAAGACAGTATGATTGCCCTGCTGAATCCCACAACTTTGTGCATGCATCTAATGATAGTTTATCATCTGAAGTTCATGGGAGCATTACCAGTGCTCTGATTAGGTGTCACCTAGTTGATAAGCCAGAGTCATCTCTATCCGTCCAAGGATGGGTAAGCTCACAGCAGCCAATTATGTCAGTGCATACCTGCCAGCTTCAACAAGTGCTCAAGCCATTAATCAACCTTGGCTCACCTAGGCTGGAGTCAGGGCATTATTCATCTTGCCATCATAGCTGAGATGTGCATTTTACTTTTTTCCTTGTAAATGAGCATTTAATGCACTGTAGTGTATTATAAACATTTGGAACACTTCTCCTTCTTTGACCATTCTGTCATTCCATAAGTGAACTTAGATTTCCTCCAGTATTAGGTCTACAAGAGGGTAGTGAGACCAGCTATGTTATATGGGTTGGAGACAGTGGCATTGACAAAAAGGCAGGAGTCAGAGCTTGACATGGCAGAGTTGAAGATGTTAAGATTTGCACTGGATGTGATGAGGATGGACAGGATTAGGAATACGTATATTAGAGGGTCAGCCCAGGTTAGCAGGTTTGGAGACAAAGCCAGAGAGGCAAGGCTAAGTTGGTTTGGGCATGTGCTGAGGAGGGATGCAGAGTATATTGGGAAAAAGATGCTAAGGATGAAGCTGCCAGGTAACAGGAAAGAGGAAGGCCTAAGATAAGGTTTATGGATGTGGTGAGAGAGGACATGCAGGTTGTTGGTGTGACAGAGCAAGATGCAGAGGACAGGAAGAAATGGAAACAGTTGCTCTACTGTGGTGACCCCTGACTGGAGCAGCCGAAAGAAGAAAAATAGTTTTATTGTTTATTTCTATCCTTCTATGGGCTTTGAAAATTATAGTGTGGTTTCCACATCAAAAAGTGAATTCCAAAAGTTTAATAGGATTATGCATGCATTAGATACACATGATAGATGTGTGATATTATTATTAGGATGTTGTATGTATTAAGATACATGTGACAAATTAATTCTGTATATATACTAAGATGACATGGACAGATGGCCATTGCATATTTATTAGGATGCTGCATATATTTATATATGTGTCAGATGCATATTGTATATTTATTAGCTGCATGCATTTACATACACATAACAAATTCATTCTACATATTTATTGGAATGCATTTACATACACCAACATATGCACGCTGTATACTTATTAGGATGATGTATATATTTAGATAGACATAACAAATGCATGCTATGCATTTATAAGAATATTGCACATATTTAGAAACACCAGCAGATACATGCTGTATATTTAATAGGATGCTGCATGTATTTTGATAAACAAACAGATGCATGCTATATACTTATTAGGATGTACATGTATTTACATACAACTACAGATTCATGCTATGAATATATTTGTATGCCACATGTTTTTAGATACACAGAAAGACGTGCAGTATATAATTTTTAGGATTCCGTATTTAGATATACTGAATGATGTATGTAGTATATGCATTAAAATGTTGCATGGACTTAGAGACATTTATATATGTATGCTATATATTTATTAAGATATTGCATATACTTTAGGTATGCCGACATCTACATTTTAATTTATTTATTAGGATGCTGGATGCATTTAGATATACAAACTGACAGGCGTATGTTGTATATTTAGGAGAATGCTGCAAGTATTTAGATACTCATGACAGGTGCAAGCTCTATATTTATTAGAATGCCGCATGCATTTATATATACATGACAGAGACATGCTGCAATATTTATTATGATTCTGTATGTCTTGAGATACATGTGAGAGATTCATGCTGCATGTATTCTAGGATGCTACTGACAGACACCTGCTCATATTTATTAGGATGCTGCATATATTTATATACACGTATTAGAAGAATGTTCTATCATTATTAGGATACTGTCTGCATTTACATACACATGACAGATGCATGTTATATATTTATTAGGATGCTGCATGTATTCAGATACATGTAAGAGATGGGCCTATATAATTTTATCTAACTAACTATTCCCTGAACAACTCTTCATCGAACCCAATTAAACAAATCTTAATCCATCGAACAATCAATTCAATTAAATACTTTTCCAGGGTAAACAATCAGTTAGCCAGTCCAGCAACGACAACAAAAACAGCACTATTTAAAACCCATCCTAGTGGGGGGCTGTGCACCCCCACATCCCACCTAACTAAATATACCAACTCCGAGATTGCTCTACAGTGGGGAAAAGGGCAAATCCCCAATGATGGCCCACTGTTTTTTTTCACCCTGGGAAAAATTTTGCTGAACCAATCATTCAATGGAATAAGATTTCACTTAATAGAGTTTGATGAAGAGGTGTTCGGTAAGTAGTGTGCTCGATAAACTGACCCATGACAGATGCATGCTTTGCATTTATAGGGATGTTGCTTGTATTTAGAAACAAAAACAGATGCATGCTGTATATTTATTAGAGTGGTGTATGTATTTATATACACAATCCGTTGCATGCTATATATTTATTAGGATGCACCTATATTTCTTTACACAGACAGATGCATGCGGTATATTTATCAGGATGCCACATGTAGATACAGAAACTGAGATATATATGCTGAATATTTAGGATAATGCATGTATTTAAATGCACATGACAGGTGCATTCTGTATAATTTCTATGATGTTGCATGTATTTACATCTAATGACCAATAGATGTTATTTATTTATTGGAACGCTCATGTATTGAGGAAGGGTCTATATTAGATAATCAAACTTTCAAACGTTCGACTGTCATATGGTTGACACCATATGATAGAATTTTTAAAAGTTCAGACGTTTTAATGGAGATCTCTGTAGAGCGCGGAATGAGAAGATTTCCCTTTTCTGCACAATAGTGCGATCTCGGAGTTGGTATAGTTAAAGAGTGGGGGGGTGTAGGGGGCAGAGCCCCCCCACATGAGGGTGCAGGGGGGCTTGCCCCCCCTCCTTAAAACGTTCAGGTAGGTTATTTGTGTACTTTATTTTTTTTTAATTAGATTTTGAACTTTTAAAATTTCGATCATATGGTGTCGACTATATGACAGTCGGACTTTTGAAAGTTTGATTATCTAATATAGACCCTTGAGGAATATACTACAGATATGTGTTTTAATATTTATTAGGATGCTGCATATATATTTAGACACACTGACCAATGCATGCTGTATATTTATTAGGATGTTGCATTCGTATTAATACACAAGACAGATGCATGCTATATAGTTTTAGGATGCTGCATGTATTTAGATACATGCAATAGATGGATGCTGTATAATTTTAAGGAAGCTTTGCGCATTTAGATATACTAACAGATGCATGCTGCATATGTTTTGAATGCTGTATGAATTTAGATACACAGACGAATACTGTATATTTCTCAGGAAGATGCATGCATTTAGATAAACATGGCAGATGCACACTCTATAAATATAGATATGAATATATATGTGTATTATATATATATATATATATATATATATATATATATATATATATATATATATATATGTATACACACACACACACACACACACACACACACATATATATATATATATATATATATATATATATATATATACAATATACACAAATATACATATATTATTATGCCACTAACAGATGCATGCTGTATATTTATTTGTATGCTTTATATATTTAGCTACACCAACAGATGCATACTGTATATTTATTAGGATACTGTATGTATTAAGATAGACCAACATATCCATGTTGTATATTTATTAGGGTGTCACATGCATATAGATACACAAACAGATCTATCATGTATATTTATTTGGATGTTGCATGCATTTAGATAAACACAACAGTGTTTTTATTAGGATTCTGCATGTATTTAGATGGATTTCATCTGAATCGCCGAAATTACAGTTCTCTGAAACTCAGTTAGCTGAGGCCAGTTCTCCGAAACTACATTACTCCGAAACAGCAACTACATCAAATCCTCTATTTTTCTCAAATTTTTGCAGGGGGCAAGCCCCCCCTGAACCCTCCATATGAGGGGCTGCGCCCCCAACACCCCCTGAAAATTATATATATGAACTCCGAGACCGCACTACAGTGACAACAAGCTGTACACCTACTTGCATGAAAGCAGACATTTCGAGGACATGAAGATTGGCAAAGTGCTGTTTCGGAGTAGTGTAGTTTTGGAGAACTGGTCTCGGCTAACTGAGTTTCAGAGAGCTGTAATTCTGGCGATTAGGATGGAAGACATTTACATATATTGACAGATAAAGGATGATATTTGTTAGGATACTGCACGTACATAAATACATGGACGTGGATGGAGTCATTATGCATATTTCTCATTATAATATGAGTCTTTAAGTACACTGGCAGGTGCTTGCTGAGTATTTATTATGATGCCCTCTATAGCACTGTAACACTGAACCATGATGCACATATTTTTCTCATATAGAAGACCACATCACAGTGTTACCGAATCATGTCAAACTCCTCAGCTGCAAGTAAAGCCACTGCCTCAGTCTTTTGTACATTCAAAGCAGAACTTTGTATCTCTTTGTGGTGCATTTCTGTTCTGTCAAAGCACTGAGAAAATGTCTCATGCCTTTCTGTCAATGTCTGACTGTACAGTTTCAAATAAATATTTCTTCATAGGTTAATAAGTACATAGGAGATTACTATCTTACAAATTGCTCCTATCCATGAGGGACATAGACACTACCCCAGGTGTGAATTTGAGATCTCTCATCCATTTATCCAAAGCACGTTTGAAGAGGGCCAGGAAAGGGCTCTGCTTAATGTGAACAAGAAGCCTGTTCCAAAGAAGGGCAATCTCTGATACACATATCTGTCTCTCCAGCGTGTTTTGTTTGAGTCACTGACTAAATTTAGATCCCTAGATCATGTTTCCCTGGTGCTGTTTGACTTGAGGATGTGTAGTAGCTGCAGCAGGGCTGGATTTGTGAGTGCTTTGTAGGTCAGGCATAGGTTACTCCTTAATAGTCAGTAGGAGACAGAGTAAAGGGGTAAGGCTTTTAGTCTATCCACATAGTCCATTTTGTTTACACCCTGTATTTTCTTTGTGAGGAACCTCTGAGGTCACTTCAGCTGCTGTAAGTGCCTAGTCAACTACATACCAAATGGTGCACTATACTCAATTATTGTTCTAATGAGGACTGAGTACAGCAGAACTATAATTTCCTTAGATCTGGATGCCATACCTTTACTTATAAGTTGTTCCACTTAAAAGGATTTCCTCACCAATATGGACACATCACAATCAAAGTTCCGGCTACTATCCATCTGAATGACTAGATCTTTCTCCTCTGAGTCCACTCTAAGGGTCATGTTATTGATGTTGTAATTTGCTGTGCATTTGACTTTCCAAAGGGTATGATAATGTATTTGTTTTGCATTTAGTTTTAGACCATGGATCTGGCATCAAATCATTTGTCTGATCTCGACCATCTTGAAGGATATCTACATCACTGAGGATTCAATAACTGCCCCCAGTTTTCAGTCGCTGGCAAACTTTGTCATTCAGAGGCCTTCCAAATTTGCCTTGAATTCAGGAAAGTGTAGTAGTGGTCTCAGTACTAAGGCCTGTGACACATCACTAGTAACTGGCCTATTGCTGGAGCTGGGTTCACCCACTTTGACCACATGTGTCCTGCCCATGAGCCATCTGACTATCCATCTGGTGACATTGGGATTTATGCCCTGTTTTGTGTCAAATGTCTTGGTCAGTTTGAGGTAGGTGGTATGTATTGTTTTACCCGGCTCTATATTGCAACGTCAAACTCACAGGACTTCGAACATTGCAATATCGAACTGTAAAGTTCAAAATCCAATCATGAAGAAAACACAGAACAGTGATTTTTTTTCCCCATGGAAAAAAAATTGCTGTTCCTTGACAAAAAAAAAAATACACACCCTACTTAAATATACCATCTCTGAGATCTCACCACAGTGGGGAAATAGTAAAGCCCCGAAAATGGCCCATCCAGTTTTTTCCCCTGGGAAAATAATCGGTGTGCCGTGGCTTCGCTATTTTCATATTTTGAACGTTTGGGTTCGATATTACAGCATTCCTGTGAGTTCATCTTTGTAATATAGACCCTTTTACCCTCATCCATGGTGTTACTGACTTTTTCATAGAAATCCACCACGTTTAGTAAGCATGACCTGCCCTTGAGAAAGCAGAATTGGGTCTGGTCCAATATTTGGATATCTTATGTCATTATTTATCAGGTACATGACTATTCTTTCCATGGGCTTACAAACAAACTAGTCAAACATATGGGTCTGTAATTTGCCAGGTCAGTAGATGGTCCCTCTTTATGCAGAGGGATGACTGTTGCTGTCCTCCACTGTATCAGGACAAAGCCAGTCAGGAGGATGTTATTAAACAGAGATCCTAATGGACCTGATAAGACTTGATTTAAGCTTTTTAAGAGAAAACCTGGTATATTGTCAGACCCCACTGAAGCCATGTTTTTAGCTTTAGAGAGTGCAGTTGCACCCTCTGATAATTGGTGGTAAAGTGGTGGAGGGTATGTTTGGGGGGGGATCTGAGAGTGATGGGGAGGTGAAATTTGAGCTGAATTTGCCAGCCAGCAGATCTGCTATGTCTTCTGGCTGACAATAGACTCTGCTATCTACAACTGATTCTGCAGATTGTTGGCTGCTGTCCTTAAGATTGTAGACATAACTGAAAAATGCTTTATGGTTATGCTCAGCTTTGGAAGCTATTTTTACCTGCCACCAATGACTTGACTAGTACCTTGATTCACTTGTTTAGACTGATGAGATATATATATTCTCTGTTGTGCACATTTTCTTACTTCTCAACAGGATTTTCTTTCATTTGTTGTACATCCTATTAATACTAGGGGTCCACCAGGGTGGCTTGTTTTGCGGTTTAACCTGGGTTTATTTTTGTCTGATACTGCCATTTTTATGCAGTTGTTTATATGGTCAAACCGGGCTTTTTTGTATGCTTCTGCATAGGTTTTTGTCATTTCTGGATTTGGGGGAGCTTGGAAACTAACTATGCCATCTCTTAATATATAGGGGTAATTTATCTTAGAGAAGTTCTTAAATTTTTTGGGTTAGGTGGGGGGACTAGTTTTACCTTTATTTCAAGGGAGACCACTTTGTGATCTGATCTTACTAGTCAGGACATAATACTAAGGGGAGGGGGGTGTAGCACTCGTAGTTGTCAGTGTACATAAGGCAAATGTTGCATTGCTTCAAGATACCCATGCCCACCAAGCTGTATACAGAGAAAGCAGGAAAGTGCCCACCTATGGTTGCAGGTCCTAATGTGTATTTGAAAGGAATAGGAGTGGAAGGTGTTTGTAACCGGATGAGGGAAGTGTGCTTACATGGTTTAATCTGCAGCTAACTCAACCAGCTATGCTGCCCAGTGCCAAATCAGATGCTATCGGAGCAGCAATAGTCCTGGGTGGGGTTCCTATCTGCAGACCGAAGATGCATGTTTCCAAATGCGTCTTGGTCAAAATGAAAACACTGAAATGGCAAAATATCGAAGCAGCATGTAAGCGAATTCTTTCCCTGGGAAAGAATTTGATTGGCCGCTTCGGTAGTTTGCCATTTTCGACACTGTAGAGTGGTGTCGGAGTTGGTATATTTATGTAGGGAGGTGTGGGGGTCAAAGCCCCCCACTTAATGTTATATTTTAAAGTGTTTTCTTTCTTTTTTTCTGTTTTTTTTTTTTTTTTTGTCGGAACAGCGATTTTTTCCCTTGGAAAAAAATCACTGTTCTGACAGTTCGGTTTTATAAGCTTTCACTTACAAAGGGGCGATTAATCACTGTTCGCTTACCTAAAGCATTCAGTGATCTAATATAGACCCTCCTGGGTGCTATAATAAGGTAAACATACACAGTATAATGAAAATAAATTATGTTTCCAGATGTTTGTGTCTGTACAGTGCACTGGCATAGCAAACAGCTCCTTGCAAATATGCTAAATTTATATAAGCACTGGAAATACAGAAAACTGACTGACCCCTCTGCCTAATACAACTACTACACTTAGAGACCTTTTGTATGCTTCTCAGCTCAGGTACACCAGATAAACACCTACTGCCTCTAGATGAATAATCTCAGTCTTCCTAATGTAAAAGCGCAGTAAAGGAGTGTACAGAGTGAAATGCTACTGTGACACCTGTGCACTGGCCCAGAAATCAAGGAGCCTCAATCCTCACCAATAACACCGGTGAGGGGCATCCATATGGGGAAAGGATAATAAATACATGCACAGTAAACTACAATTTCCCTTAAGAGCACACAGAGATCACAGTCAGTCTGGGGCTGGTTTCTCCCATTCTCTCCAGGTCCCCAATAAGGTTCCCCACTGGCACAGCTATAGGGTCCAGATCTCAGCCTAACGGGCAAGCTAAAACCTCCATTACCCTCTCTGTCCAACCACTGCTTCATGAAAGCATCTAACAAAGCATGGGTATCATGTAGCATAATCTACTACCACTAGGATACTTTTTTCCCTGTGGAACTTGGGATACTCAGAGGTGCCACAATATCCATAGCTACCCTCTGAAATGGCTCCTCAATTACAGGCAAAGGCATCACAAAACCTCTGACCTTATCTCCTGCCTTCCCTACCTTTTGGCACTGCTCACAGGTCCTATAGTACCCTGTTACATCTCTGGAAGTTCTAGGTCAATAGAAGTTCTGCATAATACGTCTCTTTGTACATTTTATGCCCACATGACCTGCAAAGGGAATATCATGGGCAATGGCTAAGAGTGCCAGATGGTAGGCTCTAGACACTACCAACTGCGGTATTCTTTCACCTTCTAGCCCTCCCTCAGGGGTCTACTCTCTATATAGTAACCCTTTGTCCCAGTATACAGAATTCCCCTTCCCTTGAGAGTCAGGTGCCTCACTAGCTACCTGCCTCAGACCTTGCAATGTAGGGTCTGAGAGCTGGACCTGTCTCAACTCTCTCTATGCAGCCCTTCCCAGCTCCTGTTCCACAGGAAGTCTGACATCCTCTGACAGTGGTGCCTCACTGTCAGCCTGGGTACTACTGCTCACATCTACCTTTCCAGTCACTCTGTCCAAGGGAACATCAGTACCCACAAGCAGCTGTGGCTCACATTCAATCTCACTGCTACAGAGTAGCTCCCACCCTGAAGTAACCATCTCACCAGTCCTGGCTGCAAGTATGCAGTCTGTCTGGGCCTCCCCCAGGCTAAACGACCCACATGCATGTCTCCTAGACTGACTGCATGTAACTGCATAAGCACATGGTACTGCCTCATCCAAATCCTTCCCTATCAGCACATCTGCAGGATGGTAGTTTGGTACCCCTGTTGTCTCAAGACAACCTACTATTAGCATTTTGACTTCCCCACTTACTGGCTCTCTCACTTGCCACATTGCCCCACTGGTTGCATTCAAAACATTTAACCCTAGGTCCTGGACATGTACCTGGACTAGTGGCTTCCCCTGCTATTGGCAGATTCTGTTGGGGCAGTCTGTGCTGCTCACCATAGGTTCCTTTAGATCCATGAGCAGTACTGGTGTCCCTTTCCTGTGCAGGTATGCCCTGCTTGCTACGTATAGGTCTCTTTTCTTCCCGCATTCATCTGAAGTAGCACATTGTCTATCAGCTAACCAGATCCTCATGTCCACATGCAAAGTGTTAAGGGCTTCTTCCCTCACCAAGAGGTCTGCCAGCCCTTCAAAAGTGGTGACCTGACATCCACTCACCCATCTATGAAATGCTCAGTTCAGCAATATATTCACACACACTTTCATCTCTCTTGCGTCTATCCTCATGAAACTTTTTCCTATATGTTTCAGGTGTTAGCTTAAAACATTATAACGAGTGATTCTTAACAGCAGTATAATCAAAACATTCAATGTCAGACATTTTGGACAGCACACTTACAGCTTTACCATGGAGTAAGGGGGTCAGTAACCGTACCCAGAGACTTTGGTCAACATCATACTGTTTACATACCCTCTCAAACATATTAATGAAACTATCAAAATTATACCCCTCTTTAAACTGCGGAAGAAATTTACTGACATTTTGTGCTTCTGGGGTCCAGTTACTCCTTTCCCCATTACCTCCATGACTCTGATGAAGAGTGAGCATCTCCTTCTCATGCTGCCTCTGCCTCTCCTTTTCCTTACCATCCAGGCATAGCAGTTTCTCATTCTCCTCACTCTCTAGTTGCCTCAGTCTCTCAGCTGCTTCTATTTCCAAATACCTGACCCCCAACTCAAGTCTCTTTAGCTCCAGATGGATTTTTAAGTACTCTGCAGAAAGATTGAGTTGTCCATTCTCTGAGTGTGGTATATCACCACTGCCAGTCTGATCGTCCTTCTGGTTGATGTTTTCTGATAAAGCTGTGACCAAGGCTGCAATTAGATCTGCTTTAGTTAGGTTTCCATGCACCAGTCCCCTAATCTGGCACATCTCAGCCAGCCAGCTCCTTGTCAGCTTTCCATGCTCCTTTGCTGACATGCTGCCTGCTCTCCCTGACTAACTAAGCTAACAAAAGAAATAAAACAATTGTGATCTGAACTCTGAGTATTCACTGCATGGCTGATTTAGAGTACAAAACTTTTTCAGTGATCACTGTACACAAGCTACAGGAATTCACTCTACACACAGCACTACAAGCCAATTAGTATTTGCCAACCAATTAATATGTGGTGCAGATATCCCACCACTGCCAACCAGTTAGTATGTGATGCTCATGCACTAGCCCATCAAACAAGGAGCCTCAATCCTCACCACTAACACCAGTGAGGGGTGTCCATATAAGGAAAGGATAATAAGTACACACACAGTAAAGCACAATTTCCCTTAAGAGCACAGCGAGATCACAGTCAGTCTGGGGCTGGTTTCTCCCTTTCTCTCCAGGTCCCCAGTAAGACTCCCCACTAGCACAGCTATAGAGTCCAGATCTCAGACTAGTGGGAAAGCTAAAACCTCCAGCACCCTCTCTGCCCAACCAGCGCTTCATGTCCCTGCCCAAGTAGCTGTCACACACACACTTTGAGATAACAGTTTTTACATCCACACAGACACTCCTGGGGAAGGCTGGTACAGGTTCTCCAGCTGTGCCCCTTTTACCCAGACAATACAGTAGAAATCACTGCCACCACCCAGCTAATATTTATCAGCTACTCAAAGGCCCTTATGAAAGGGTGTCCAATTATACTATGCAATATTACTCTCCAAATGGTAAGTGCAACCAAACAGTCAAGACTTGTTTGGAGTGACTTGGTACAGTATCACTATACACATGCAATGTACTCTTAGAGCTTAAATTATCTCTACACAAAACAGCCACAGGTGAAAGTTTAAAAATATTTAATAATAAATAATAAAAACACAATACAATACTTCTTACTACACAGTGCTAGTTAAGAGTTCAGAGATCACAGAGTAATACTTAAATAATATAGTAGAAACGTTTTGACATCAACACAGAAAAACACTTAGTCTAATCTTCCTAATTCCTACCTATTTCTAAGAGAACACACAATTCTAAAATCCTACTTACATATAGATACAGGCAGAGTGGTGAATTGGATGTTCTCAAGACAAATGCTCTAATGTTCCCATTCTTTCTATCCTTAAATTGATAACACAGTACCACTGATTCATTTCAGATTACATAATTTCTTTCTGGTTCCCATGCTAACAGACTCTCAGAGGTTAACAGCTCCTTTGATCTTGCAGCTGGTTAGGAACCAGAGCAATAAAAGAAACGATACATGCACATTCTAGCCATTAACTCTGGCCTCAAAACAATAGCCAGGATTCCTTCATCCAGACATATTGGCTCCAAGCCCTGAGATCAAGGACAGTCATGAAATGCTTGACTTATCAACTTTCTTACAGCAGAGTGCACTGCTGTTACATTTTTGCAGTTCCACATTTAACACAATTTTTCCCATTTAAGAGAACAAGCCTGTTGCTTATATTAATATTTACAAATTACAGAATTATCTACAACATTCTATCTGACTAGGTTGGCAGCCTTCATCTATCTTCACAGCTACCACAAATAAACTTAAAAATATGAAATGCTAACACAAACAAACAAAGATATGGATACAGCAATGTACTTTAAACAGCATATAAAAGTGTGACTGTTCAATAACTGTACTTTCACTTTGTAGACATGAGCCTAAAGCCACTTAAGTGTACAGAATTTATGAAGGCAATAAAAACAAGATAAGTTGATTAATAAGCCCTCCAGTCAATAAAACTACATGCAGAAAACTCACGTATTTCCCCAATGCAAACAGACCAGGCTACCACCCAGTGCACTGGATGGAAAATCACCTGATCTTTTTATGTAAAAAAAATAGAAAAGTGCTTGCGAGTGTAAAAATATGCTGCTTTATCCAACAGCTAGCTAGATAATGAATAGAGAGCAAGTAAATCAGTAGAACAGACAATAACAGGTAAAATGCATGTGTTACAAACTAAGCACAAAGAAAGGCAAACAAATAATTTAAGATACCAACAGCAGTGTAGAAAAGGATTAATTTATAACACTCACTTTACAGTAAGGGTGGGTAGCTTAACACCACCTGGTTTAAAAAGCAGATTAAGAAAATGGAGGGTGGGTGGAAAATAACTAGCAGAGAATCACCAGCTTGTAGTTTATGCAGGCTTGGAGTCTTATAGGTTCATAGGTTCATAGGTTCATAGGTAGGTACTAGGCTATTGGCCATAGGGCCAAAGCAAAGCTAGCCAACAGTGTATTGGCTTTTTTCACCCATGTAGTGTTAAATTCCTGCTCCTCTATTGAGCAGAGCCTCAGACATAATCCCAGGGGTGAATTTCCTATCACCCATCCACTTATCAAGGTTTTTCTTGAAGAGTGCTAATGATGAGCTCTGCTTGATGTAGATGGGAATTTTGTTCCAGAGCAAACAAAGCCTCTGGGAAAAGAATCTATCCCTCCAGCATGCCCTGTTTATTGTTGTGGTTTAGGTCCTTAGAGCATGTAGCTCAGTGAGACTGGGATTTTTTTAAGTGGAGCATGTCTATTAATTCTGGGTTTGACATGGCTTTGTATGTTAGACAGAGGTCTCCTCAGAGTAAGCGGTATGCGACTGAGTAGAGTTGGAGTTTCTTGAGTCGGTCAGCATAGGGCAACTGTTTGAGGCCAGCTATCCTCTTGGTAAGGTACTTTTGGGGCCTCTCCAGTTACTGTAGGTATCTTGTCAGGTACATCCCATACAGGGCATTGTATTCAATGAGGGGTCTGATAAGTGATGAGTAGATGGGGATGATGACTTCCTTATTTCTAGATGTGAACCCTTTTGTGATTAAGTGGGCCACATAGAAATATTTTCTGACCACTGTGGCAATGTGGTTATTGAAGGAGAGGTTACTATCCACTTGAGTCCCAAGGCCTTTTTTCACACTTTCTGTGTTAAGTGAACTTCCCCCTATTTGGTAATTCATGGGTACTGTGTTTTTTCCAAAGGGGATAACAATGCACTTTTTGACATTTAGCTTGAGGCCATGATTTTGACACCAGGTGTCTGTCTCAGTGAGGCCCTTTTGCAGGATGTCTATGTCGGCAGGGGAATCGATAATGGCCCCCATTTTGCAGTCATCTGCAAACTTGGTTATCCATAGACCTTCAGTGGTCACTTGCACTTCAGAGAAGTATATACCGAACAGGAGAGGTCCCAAGACTGAACCCTGGGGCACTCCACTTGTCACTGGTTTGGAGTGAGATCTGGAGTCTGCAACTCTCATGTGTGGATTCTGTCCATGAGCCAGTTGTCCACCCATCTCATGACATAAGGGTTTATGTTAAGGTTGATGAGTTTATCTATGATTCCTGAATAGGGGATAGTGTCAAAGGCTTTAATGAGGTCAAGGTAGGCTGTGTGGACCACCTTGCCTTCATCTATGGCCTTGGTAACTATTTCAAAGAATTCTACCAGATTTAGGAGACATGATCTACCTTTCACAAATCTGAATTGGGTAGCATCCAAAGTTTGGAGGTTACCAGTGTTATTGTTTATGAGTTCAATGATGATATGCTCCATGGCCTTGCAGACTATGCTTGTCAGACTAATAGGTCGATAGTTCCCGGGGTCTGTGGTGGTTCCTCCTTTGTGGTGTGGGATAGCCATTGCTGTGCGCCATTCTGTGGGCACATAGCCTGTGGTGAGGCTGTGATTGAACATGGAATTTAGGTGGGGGGGCTAGTTCATTTTGGCGTTCATGTAATATGCAGCCTGGGATTTTGTCTGGTCCCATGAATGTTCTGTTTCTGGCTTTAGAGAGTGCCATTTTTACCTGCGTGTTTTTGACTAACGGGGCTTTACAACCATCTGGTATAGTTATAGGCCCTTTGGGGGGGTGAGGGGGCATAAAGTTTGCACTGAACCTATCTGCCAAGATGTTGGCAATATCAGTTGGCTCTGTATATTTTGCTCCATTCTGTTGTAGCTCTGTGCAGATCGGGGTGTTGCCATGGAGATTCTTGACATAGCTAAAGAATGCCTTGTGGTTGTCTTTGGCATCAGTGGCAATTTTTCTTTCAAAATTAGCTTTGGAGGATTTAATGAGAGATCTTAGTTTCTTACTAAGGCCCGTCAGTGAGTTCCTCCATACCTGGGTTTTTACTGTCTTTTGCAACACTTTTTCCTTCTGTTGTAGAGATATTAATGGCAGGGGACCACCAGATCGGCTTCATTTTTTTGGAAGATAGCGTCTTGGTTTTGTTGGGGATAGCATGATCCATGCACTCATGCAGGTGCTTGTAGAGTGTATTTGTGTAGGATTCAGCAGTTGTGACTGTATTGACTATATTATCCATATGCAGAGTGTCGCGAAGTTAGCCACCTCAGTTTTGAGTAGCGGGAAGTTCGCTTTGGAGACATTTTTTACGATGGTTTCCTTTTGTGGGGGTGGGATCGTGATGTGGATATCTAGGGTGATTAGTTTATGGTCTAATCTAACAAGCAAGTAGTTGATCTCAGGCATTGAGCATCGGTCACCCATATTGATAATGATCAGGTTCAGAATATTGTTGCCCCTTGTGGGGGTGTTGACAAGTTGATCCAGGGCATTAGAGTTTATAAATTCCAGGAATCATTGAGCAAGGGGATTAGTGCAAGAGTAGTTTTCCCAGTTTATGTTAGGGTAGTTGAAATCGCCCATTATTATGTTATTTGGTTGGACCCTCATTTTTTCCAGTGTCCCCAGGAATGAGGAGTGAGGGTCCTGGGTCATGGTGGGGGATCTATAACAAGCTACAATTTGAAATGCATTTTTGCCCAGGGTTAGTTGCACTTGGATGATTTCAGAGGCATCGTGTTTTGCAACTAGCCTGGAGGTGTGGATGTCCTTGATGAAGATGGACACACCTCCGCCCTTTATATTTCAGTCTGGGTTTTGTGGCCAAAATGTGTGGTATGAATTATAGCCTGGTAGTGCTGGGGTGCTCTCAGGAGCCTTGAACCAGGTCTCAGTCACTGAACAGATATCGATGTTCTCCATTTTGAGGAGTGCCTCGAGTGAGCGCATTTTGAGGTTTAGACTCCTAGCATTGAACAGCATTACCCTCAGTTTTTTGTCACCTGTAGTTCTTATGGTGGTGGGTTTGTTTTTTGAGCTTTGCTTAAAAAGGCACTATAGAGATGGCAAGAGCCTTGGCCAATACCCTGAATTCCAGGGTCTTTATCTTCTCAGAAAAGATAAAGACCCAGAAATTCACTGGGTATTTAAATACAAATATTACTGGAATTTGTGAAGGGTTAAATCAGTGACAGAAACAGAACTCCAGTATCTGAGATTCAAGTTAGGAAAACTGTATTCCAGTACCCATTTTTTTTTTACTTTTTAGAAAAAAACACAAATATAAGCTTTCATTTTGATGTTAACATATTTGCAGCAATGCAGCTTCCATTGCCTCTGACAAGTAAACTAAAGGAAAATACTGTGTGGTAGAATATTAGTAGGCATAGATGACTAATTAAAACTTTGAAAGAGCATAATGCAAGCCAACCCCTATCCTTGAAAATCTGAACTAAGCAGACAAATATAGCAGTGCACAGTGGGCTGTATGCTGACATAGGGACAAGAACATTAAGTTTTGCATCTGGAAAGCACATCCAAGTAGTGGCAGAAGCTCCATGTTCTATACATCATTATGCACAATTGTCATAATACTGTTTTATAGGACAGTGTGCCTTGAAGCAATTGATTAAAATTAAACAACTGAAGTAACCAAAGATGAAAGTACCATTAGCAGCTCAAGCAGGCGGTCATGTCACTTTTTATCTTAAAACGTGCTAAAGCAATATATTTCACAGTGTATTCTGCTTAGGACACAATCTTACAATTCTGCTTCAAAATTTCAATCTTTAAAATAACTCCACACAATTAATGGTCAAAAGGAAATAATATATTATTATTAGAAATAATTGAACACATATATCACAGACCACTTTTTCAAAAAGCAACTTAATATCATTATAATCTACCATGTAAACGAGCCTTTTTTATATGTTTACTTATTCTTAACTAGACAGGTGGGATGGTCTTGGAACTCATTTCAGTCAGAATGCAGGACATGCAGCAAAGCAGTATAATGCCTCATATGATTAAAGTCACATGCATTGCATTACATACAAGTTAAATAATAATGGAGATTTTAAGATGGGTATGTGGTAAGTGAGTGTTATGGAGTACTTGCTCACCTGCTCTTTTGAGACTCAATCTGAAACCTAGAGTGACCATGATGACATACAGCTCTACCTGCTGTGTTTTTTAGGCAAAGAGGGAACCAAAGTAGTTTGCTAGTACTGAGTAACATCAAAGTCTAACCATGCAAGAGAAAGCAATCAATAACAAAGGGGCAATTACAGTGGATATAAAAGTGTACACACCCCTGTTAAAATGACAGGTTTTTGTGGTATAAAAATGAGACCACAATAAATCATTTCAAAACTTTTCTCACCTTTAATGTGTAATGTAATGTACAATTCATTGGAAAAACAAACAAATCTGTTAGGGGAAAAATATAAAAAATATAAAATGTACAATAAGCTGGTTGCATAACTGTGCATACCCTTAAACTAATACTTTGTTGAAGCACCTTTTGATTTAATTACAACATTCAGTCTTCTTGGGTAGGAGTCCATCAGCATGGTACATCTTGACTTGCCAATATTTGCCCACTCTTCCTTGCAAAAGCTCTCCAAATCTGTCAGATTGCGAGGGCATCTATATTGCACAGCTCTCTTCAGGTCACCCCACAGATTTTTAATTGGATTTAGGTCTGGGCTCTGGCTGGGCCATTCCAAAACTTTAATTTTCTTCTGGTAAAGACTTTTTTTGTTGATTTGGATACATGCTTGGGGTCATTGTCATGCTGAAAGGTGAAATTCCTCTTTTCTTCAGCTTTCCAGCAGACGCCTGAAGGTTTTGGGCCAAAAGTGACTGGTATTTGGAACTGTTCATAATTTCCTCCAACTTGTCTAAAGCCTCAGTTCCAGTTGAAGAAAAACAACCCCAAAGCACAATACTGCCACCATCATGCTTCACCATGAGGATGGTGTTCTTTTGGTGATGCAAAGTGTTGTTTTTGCACCAAACGTTCCTTTTGGAACTGTGGCCAGAAAGTTCAATCTTGGTCTCATCAGACCATAACACATTTTTCCACATGCTTTTGGGATACTTGTTGTATTGTTTTGCAAATTTTAGCTGGGGCTGGATGTTCTTCTGCATAAGAAAAGGCTTCTGTCTTGCAACCCTACCCCATAGCCCAGATATATGGAGAATATGGGAGATTGTTGTTACATGTAGTACACAACCAGTACTTGCCAGAAATTCCTGCAGCTCCTTCAGTGTTGCTGTAGGTCTCCTGGCAGCCTCCCTGACTAGTTTTCATCTTGTCTTTTCATCAATTTTGGAGGGATGTCCAGTTCTTTGCAACATTACTGTTGACCCATGTTTTCTCCAATTTTTGATGACTGTCTTCACTGTGTTCCATGGTATATCCAATCCTGTGGCAATTTTTTTGTGCCCTTCTCCTGACTGATACCTTTCAACAATGAGATCCCTTTGATGCTTTGTAAACTCTGTGCAAACCATGGCTTTTGCTGTAACAGGCAAGTGAGTAAATGTCAGAAAAATCCTTCTAGGACAGCTGAACTTTAAATGGGGTTAATCAGAGTCTCTTTAATTGATAGCAGGCGTGTACCCAAGAAGACTGAATGCTGTAATTAAATCAAAAGGTGCTTCAACAAAGTATTAGTTTAAGGGTTTGTACACTTATGCAGCCAGCTTACTGTACATTTTTTATTTTTTATATTTTTCCCCTAACAGATTTGTTTGTTTTTCAATTGAATTGTACAGGTTATAGGTCACATTAAAGGTGGGAAAAGTTTTGAAATGATTTATTGTGGTCTCATTTTTTTATATATCACAAAAACCTGGCATTTTAACAGAGGTGTATACACTTTTTATCTCCACTGTATAAGGCATTTTAAAAAATTAGCAAAAGTAATTCCTGCACAAGATGTTTTGGATAATGAACACCTGGATAACTACTAAGCACTTTACCTCCATCTGTTCTCCCAGAGCTCCCTACTCATTACTGGCATTGCTTTCTCTCAGCTAGTACTTCTCTCTGCTCATTGCTCTCACTCCCATCTAGATTCATAATAAACTTCATCTATTTTTTCCCCTTATTTTACTTTCCCCATTTTTTCCTTATTCTTATTATATGCCTACTGTTTCCATGTTCAGTGCTACCTTTCTCTTTATAATAAATCAACTTGTCTTTTCTGAAGTGACCCTATGCACTTGACTCATGTTAACATTGTAAATATATAACTTTTTCTTTGCTATTTAATCAATATGCATGTGTACTGTTGCTTACCTGTCCACTGCACAATTGGAACTTTTTTCTTCTTGTCTCCACTGAAAAAAGTATAGTGCACCTAGTAGAACTTCCTCTGTGAGCAAATGCAATACATAAATAAGCTTAAAGTAGACAATGAACTTAACTATGAAAATTACTAGGCAAACTGCATTAGGAAACATTCATGGGCTCAGCCATTTTCTACAAAGCAGTCACACTCAAAATTTAACTTGGTGTAACTCAGTTTTGACTCCAAGTGTCCTATAGGTTGATTTTATTCCTTATCTTCCAAATATCCCTTTTCAGTTAACTATGGCACTCTAAATGAAGTCCCTTTCAGGTATGGGCACTGACAGCACTCATAAATTTGCACTCTTTCCTTTAATGCTGGGAATCTTAATACTAGCCCCACACCAGGTGCTTGGATCATGTCCCACTACTAACACTGTAGTGGAACTTTAGGGATTGCTGCACTTCTGTGGTGCCATCTGTAGATCAGTGTATGCGTACAGCTTTAAGAAACTTTCTAGAGGCTTGCACAAGTGAACAAATACTGAGCATGTGCGATCCTGACTGCCATTTTGTAGTAAGCTGTTGAGATATAAGCACGTATGTCTGTGTAGTCTGTCTGTTAATCAGTTTGTTTATATTTTGTTATGCTGCTATCCATCTTGATGTGTTTCTATGTAATAAAGCATATAAATGTACTACCCTGACTGTTCATCATCTATACTAGAGAAGGATGAGTGACACCATCGTTTGGATAAGCTGCTGGACTGAGTTCCCAGCTGCTTGAGCGTGAGGTATCTGAGGAGGATATAACAGATCTAATGGCACTTACTCCAAAAAGTAAGGGTAGCTTTATTAATCATTCAGGCATTTTTTTCTAGACTGTGTATCATACACTAATGCACATACTAAAAGACAGAAAAAGAAGAGGAGAAAACAAATGCTCTCCGAACAGTTTTCTGTGTGAATTGATGTTGGTCTTTTGTGAAGATTCTTAGTTTGCACACTGTACTTGCTTTGGCTAGCCTATCTTACTCATTGAGGAAGGAGTGCCATGTTGTTTTCATTCCATGCATGTGTTCCTAGGAAGAGATTCCACCTGAAATGTCATTGATTATCTTGTTCTTTTCACCAAGAGCTTCCTGGGTTTGATAATTGGATGGTTGCTCATCTTAGTACTACTTTTACACAGTACATTTTAACAACACAGGAGAAGAAGAGTCTTCAACAAGTCCTTCTTCCATCTGGGTACCACTGCATTTATGTGAAGATTCTTGTGACAGTTGCTGGATTTGACTGGCATATTAACTTACTCATCGTAAGAGGAAGGTCAAGATTTTCCATTCCAGATATCTTTTTGCAAGGAGCAACCTTCACTTGAACCTTCCCTGCCTGGCTGGATCTCATTTAACATAGGGCCACCTAGAATGTAAACTTGGATGATTGTATAGCTCAGTGCTATAGGTGATCCTATTGTCAGACAAGCCAGCAATGTAATTGCCAAAATGGATACGGAGAGGTTTGTAATCATTTGTCTGTCAGGTGTTATGATCAGTAATATTACTATGGCCATCAGGACCTTTTAAAGTCATAAATATGTGTACAACCTTGTTTTCACCCACATGGGGTGAATGATGTCAGGCAATCTACCATAAGGGAGGTGCTGCAAGTCACATTTGAGCTTGACACCTATATCAATAGTCAATGTGATCCACTAGTGTTAAACAGTAATCTTCCCTCAGTGAAGAATGAAGCCTATGTTCAAAGCTAAATAAAATTGACTATGGTGATAGGCTTTCTTAATTGTATGGTACTATGGGATTAAGTGAACTTTGTTTCCCAGTTAGTGCCTTTCTTAAGTAAAGTTCAACTCAAATGACATACCAATGTAACAAATTCCGGTTTAAAAAATATGAAAGTTGCTCTGCTTAGTGTTTGGAGCTTAAACAAAAAATGTGATAGTTTCCAGCATAATTCAAACTTGGAGGCATTCATATTTGTGTAGTTAATACTGTGACTTGTTTCCAGAACTATGATATCACTCCTTTCTTAATAGAATGCTTCACCTACATTGCATTCAAGTCCACTAGGAGGTGAAAGGGTGTATCCATATTCCTTCAGAATCCTGTTGTCTCACATCAAATCTTTTATGATGCCACACTAGAATGTCCAAAGGTCCTTCCTTATGTATCTCAACAAAATCCCCTACCACATGATTGCTATCTATAGATCCTGCACTACACTGCCTTAATTTCAAACAGATTATCTATGTCAATTCAAAAAGTTACCACCAAGCCAAACATCTTTATTAAGGGAGACTTTACTTGCTCTTCAATCAACTGGCTAGACTATTCAACCACAAACAAATGCATTGAGGTTTTCCCTGATCTGCAAATGCTAACTCTGCAGTGCAAATAAAACAACCTTTAAAACCATCTATTCAAAGAAGCACTGTGTAGCTGTTTCAGATCCCAAATTGTTATTAGATAACAATTGCTTACCACACCATATCCTTTTGCACCTCTTAATATCAGACAGTCAAACACATATTAGCACAACTAATAACATTGCCACACTCACTCTCCTGTACCTTAAGCATTCCCATCTTAACCACCCCATACTCTCTCCTGAACCCTCATACCCTTATCCCACTACTGTAATTTCCCTTTCACTTTTTACACCCTTTTTTCAAACTTTTGCACTTGCTACAAAGACACAGTATTTATTGCCTACCACTCTTTGATCATTGTATTATGTCTGATGTGATACTGTACTTAATCTACAAAGCTGCTCTGTTATTAATGTTTATAAGGTTTCCTTATTAATGATTAAAGATGTTTTTCATCTTGTTTCTGTATTTAATACTTGCTGTAGTCTCCTGGGATGAGACAGAAAATGGTCCAGCAGGATCAGTGCTCAATCAAAATTAACAAACAATAAATAAAATAAAAATTAAATTAAATTAAATAAAGTTAAATTAAATAAACAAAATTCCCCCCGTCCTAACTGGTGGTGTTAACCTCCTTAATATTGTTCTTACTAACTGCTTTCCATCCTGTATCACCCCGTATGTCACTTCCTCTATGGTTATATCATATTAAGTCACCTAGCAGTAACCTTCATCTTTAATGAAAGCCTTCCCATCCATAAAAAATACCATATTTTGGGAAGATTCAAAATCCAACTTAAGTTTACATACTGATATCCTGCACTAATACAACTGGCCTTATCTAGCAATCATTTTGAATCATTATCCCACTATTGGTTCTGCAAACTCTTTAGAGAGTTACTTCATCATGAATAAAAGTATTGAAGAGGCTGGCCTCATCTGCAACAAATGCTGAGGTAAATTGAAAAGTAATCCTGCAAGGTTCAGGTTCAATATAAGTCAACTCTTGAGAAAACTCTCGGGTATCTTTGCAGGAGATCCCCTCTTCTAGACTACAGAAGTGAACTGTAAGCATTATGAAAGCCCATTTAGGTGAACTATAAGGGAGTACAAAGCCAACTATGAAGTTAAAGTAGTTGACAACACAAAGGATAGCTACAAGTCCTTCTTTAGGCTCATTAGAAAGCTCCAAAATAATGATTAGTTCTGTTCTGAACTTATATCCGATGACACATTTCACACTGCCTCAGAAATAACAGCTAAAAACCTTGTAAGCAACTTCACATCATCTACATGTCCCATTATCCTCCCAATTTTGCCTCTTACTGTCCCACCTGAAATCATCCTAGGCCAAGTCATGTCTCCACTTTCCAAAACCAAAAACACTACTTCCACGGATCTCAGTATTTTTGAGTGATTGCTCCAAGTATCAAACTCCTCATATCCCAGTCCATTAGAAATTTCAAAGACTATATTCAGACCTACTTAATCTTGTTCTGTTTGTTAAATTGAGCACTAAACCAGGCTATCTTTTGTTTCAGAGCCCCCCCCTGTACCCTTGTGGCAGGAGAGTGCAGTTAGCACTCATCTGATTGAAGCTATTGCCACATGGCTCAGTTTTGAGCTTTTTTATTTGTTAAATTGTTTAATTTTGTTTGTTCACTGTTGAATAAGCTCTGCATTTGCATGTGTCCGCACTTGCTTTAACACAACTCCACAGATAGATGACCAGCCACTGTTCTGCTGTATTCATCTGTTTACGTATGATGCACCTCCATGCACCATCAAGCAATACCGCACAGTGGGGATAACCATCGGCAGTTATAAATGCAAAACCTTCAGTAGATAAATTTTCCCTTAGTAGCTGCTGGTGATCCAGCCAAATAGTCCTTAAATTGTGCTTAGAGCACCTCATCTGCAAGTATTCCCGTTAAACAGTACCAAAAGCACCAAGTCTACAAAAGTCTTATACCATTTAGAGAACCTATGCTAGTATAGACCCTTTATAGAGCATCAGGTTATACCACGCCCCTCCATTTTCTTTCCCCACTGTGAAAACAGGATTTAACCTAGCATTATGGATGATCAGTTTCCCTCTATTTCTCCTACTAGCCTAATTGACATGAATATCCTGAGGCAGTGTAGCAACTGCATCATATAGACTGACAACCTTCTACTCCTAAATCACCCAAGTGCAATTTGTGAGCAATGCATCTACACTAAGAATCTGGAATCCTTGCTGTCTTGTGCATAGAACAGGAACACTGAACAGGTTGTCAGTTGACATACTACACCCCATATGCAAACCATGCACTCAACACATAAATCATCATATGTGAAGGAATTCACCAGAAACCTACCTAAACACCACAGACCATCCAAACACAAACATGCTACACCTGATTCAGCATCTAAAGCACTCAATACACATAAAAACACAAGCACCAGTGTCTCAGCAAATAAGCTCCTAAGGCCAAGCACATCTAAAACAAACGTTTTAAGTCATTGTGAGACACATAGATGTTCCACTCACCAGGCTGGACAATGAGAAGGTTACAGTTAGCTGTCTATCGGGTGCCTGGATCCATCATATCACACATGTACTCAAGTCTGTCAACAACAACTACCATTATGACTCTATCATAGTTCATGTTGGTGTGAATAACTTGAGATGTACCTTACTGGACTATATGAAGAGACACATGATTGAGCTCTATATATATGTATCACAGACAGGTATGTCCCTAGTCTTGATCAGCATTCTACCCTCAGCTAGGATGATACCACAATATAAACAAAAAATGATTGACTTCAACAATTAGCTTAGTTTCTAGTGTCATTCTAAGGGGATCCAGTTCATGTCAGCCTGGGATGACATGGTTAATAGTTCATGCTGCTTTGCCAGAAATGATCTTCTCCTATCACTTCTAGCTTTTCATTACTGGCTAAGGCACTTGCATCCCCCATAGTGCCTTTTTTGGCAAGATCTCAAGAACAAAATATCCAATGTGAAAATTTCACTCACAAATAAATTGAAGGTTTTGTTGCTAAACTGTAGGAATTTAAATCAGAAACTGCACTGTCTGGAAGCACTCCTCTCCCTGGAGGATGTTGACATCTGTGCAGTCACAGAAACTTGGTTCAGGGCAACAGAAAGTACCCTGGGCTTGCAAGGCTACAATACCTTCTATACTTTCAGACCACAAAATGAATATGAGAGAACCAAAGGAGGAGGGGTATCTATCTTCATCAAAGATAAACGCATGTCTAGACTGGTTAGACAAAATAAAACTCAATGGAGTTACTCCAAGTTCAAATAACTGTGGGCAACCCCCCCCACTTGAAGTCATTGTTAGCTATAGGCCCTTCAATGAACCAAGATTCCCTTCGCTGCTTATTTGGACCTACTTGAGCCAATCAAATTAAAACCAACCACTCTAGTCATTGGCGATTTTAACAATCCCTCCATTGATTGGGAAACTTATACCAGTTTCAGCATGCTTGGACAAGGGTTCCTTGACTTTGTTAACAATAATGCACTGGAACAAATAGTATGCAATGCCATGAGGGGCTCAAATATTCTCGACCTGGTCCGCTCCAGCATTGGTGACTGTTGCACCACCACAAGTATAGGACCCTCACTGGTTAACTCTGATCACAAATCAGTCACATTTGGAGTAGCTATAACACCAAAACCTCTCTCAGGTGAAATCAGGCAAAAAATTTTCACCAAAGCTACGTATACCCTCCTAAGAGATGCCATAAATAGTTTCCAAGCTTCTGTTCCCACAAATGGGATTGACAACTGTACTAAGGTATACACAAATGTCCTGTACAAACACGTACACAAATATATTCACACAGCTGTACCTGGTAGGGTTAAAAGAAGATCCTCAAGAAAAAACAAGTCTCCCTGGTGTACATATAGCATTAATAAGTTATACAACAAGAGAAGAAGTTGATGTCTAAGAATAAAAAAAGATGTCCCAGCACTGGAAGAACACTCCTCCTTTGCTTGAACAAACAAATATGACAACTTGTAAAATCCACTAAGGCAACTTCGAAAAAAAAATTAGCAACTATAGCTAAGGATAGCCATTAGGCATTATTCAACTATATCAGTAACCTTAAAAGTAGGACCCAGATGTGTGCTGAACTAGCTGTGGATGGCTTCACACACACTGATCCTGTGAAAATAGCTAACCTAATAGCTGACAGGTTTGGTGAAAATCTCAGTCTCCTATCCCCTCCAAACATCCCACAAAGCATTCTCTTTACATCTCCCTCACATTGCATTTCCTAATAGCAAATCATTAATCCTCTCTCCAAAATGAAAAAGTATCCTCTCAACTGTACAGATTTTCACAGAGTGTCTAGATTTTTGCCTCATATTTTTGGTGTGTTCCCCCTAAAGTCTGTACCTTTCTGGCAAATAGCTGAGGATTGAAGTAATTAAATAATAACACATATTTGAGATTAAGACTCCACATCCTTCAGAAGATTCATGCTAATGCAAGACCTATTATTCTATCCACTTTCTAAGTTTGTCAGAACAATATTTAAAATTTGTCCCTATTTGTACCCCCATCATTTTAGGATTTGTCCATATTTTTTACTCTAAGAGGTTGAGAGGTGTGCCAAAAACACATCCTCTATGTGACTGGATGGCATCCCAGGTTGCATTTTAAATGGCTTAAAATATGAGTTAGCAACTCTGTTAAGTACTCTCTTCACCACAGCCTGAGTACTGGTTTTGTCTGTACTGAATGGAAAACAGCAACCATCATCCTCCTTCATAAAGGGGTACAGCAACAGACCCTGGGAACTACAGACCCATAAGCTTAACCAGCCTGATCTGTAAGGCCATGGATCAAATCCTCATTGATCTTATAAATAAGGATGCAAGTGATCTCCAAACCCTTGATCCAACACAGTTTGGTTTTGTCGCAGGCAGGTCATGCCCAGTAAACCTGGTGGACTTCTTCAAAAATGTCACCAGAGTCATAAACAATGGCAAATCTGTGCATACAGCCTACCTTGACTTAGGAAAGACCTTTGACACAATCCCATATTTGGGTATCATTGATAAACTCCCCAGTGGAATATCAATCCTTATGTCATCAGGTGGCTTGCTAACTGGCTCACCGACAGATCACATTCAGTCAAAGTTGGGGACTTTATCTCAACCAGCAGACCTGTCACCAGTGGGGTTCCACAGGGGTCAGTGCTGGGCCCCTTACTGTTTGCAATATACTTCTCAGAAGTTCAGGTCAGAATAGAGGGGCTGTGAATGATTGAGATTGCTGATGACTGCAAATTAGGTGCAATCATTGAATACCAAAACAATATCAATATACTTCAAGAGGAACTTACGCAAACCAATGATTGGTGCCAGAGCCATGGACTCAAACTCAGTACTAAAACATGTATTATTATCCCCTTCATAAAATAAATATCCCTGCAGACTATCATATGAATAATAATACCCTAAGTAACAACTCAGTAGTGAGAGACTTGGGAATACAAGTTGACTGTAGCCTAAACGTTTACCATCAGGTGTCTATTATGGTAAGGAAGGCATTCTATTTTGCATCCTTCATTAGCAAAGGCATTAGCTCAAGAGCAAAAGAGGTCATGACACCCATGTATTTGACCTTCATCAGGCCGATAATTGAGTACAATGCTCCCTTTGGTATGTATCTTACCAGGCACCTGCAGTAACTTGATATACCTCAGCGATTTCTAACCAAGATAATTCAGGCTGTCCAGCACATGTCATACATTGACAGATTGAAGTCACTGTCACTGTACTCAGTAGTGTACAGACTACTTAGAGGAGACTTGTGCCTGGTCTATAAATCAATCTCAGATCCAAACCTAATGGAAATGCTACACATCTGCAAATCAAATAGCACAAGGGTCACATGCTCCAGGGACCATAACCTGGCCTGAGACATCAAAAGGACCTACTGGGGGACAGATATGCCTCTCATTGGTTACCATTCCTCTGCAATAGACTACCAATTCACATCAAACAAAGCCCCTCTATGACCCTGCTTAAGCATAGCCTGGATGATTAGATGGTAAACCGTTAATTCACCTATGATCCTCCTAGATATGGGCAGTCATTATAAACTAAGATCTTAAACTGAGGGAAGATCCTTTGCATTGGGCTTCTCTAGTACTATATTGGGTACACATGGCTAGGCTTATAAAGACCTTTGGGTAAATAGTCCACTAACCACCTACGAACCTTCACAGAGTATGTAACTAAAAATTTGAGAGAACAATCACAGCAGTTCCTGTCCATAAATGTGACTCTTGTGACTATAGGCCAATTAGTCACACTAGAATTATTTATAAAGCCATAGAGTAAATTATTGAAAAAATGAGTGACCTTATAGGCAACCCCCATGCAAAAATCCTTGATCATAATCAATATGGATTTGTTAAAGAGAAGCCATGCCTTGTCACCATAGTTAATTTAATTGACAAAGTTTTGTCAGCATTAGACAAGAGCAACATTACCCATACTGTCTACCTCGACCTTGCCAAGGCCTTTATCAGCATTTCCAAAGCAGGTGTCTTAGGCATACTCTCCGGTATCAAAGTTAACTCATATTGTCTGTTGGATATCAAATCTGCTAACTAAAAGAATTCACATTGTAAAGATGGGAGGTATCTCCTCTAGCTGTAGAGAAGTCATTAGCAGTATTCTGCAATGCTTAGATTTGGATCCTCTCTTATTTAGAATTTTCTTCTCATAAATTAAGTTAGGAATCCAAGGTTTATGTCAACACAAGTCTGTAGACAATAGCAAATGAGTTAAAACTGTCAGCTTCTCCATGAAACATATATTCTCCAAGGAGGACTGAATCATACTAATGTTATATGTGTAATCCATAGGCTTTCCCCAAATGCCAAAAAGTGCAGCACTGTTATCTTCACTAAAACATCACCCACCTCTTCTTATTACAGGTAGCCTAAATAAAAAAGAATCTGGTATCAGGAACCTAGGTACTGACACAGAAAAATCACTTTTTTGACTATCCTGTATTGGTTGTGGATAGGAAGTTTTTCTGCCTCAACCAGATTTTCTGTTGTGGTACCTCATCTATGTCCAAGGATGTCCTTATTTCTGTAGCAATCCATGCTGATAACACCCCTCATCTGACTTCTGTAGCAACCCTGATAACAGTTTCTGCCATCCCTTGCATTTACAGGGTAAGTAGAGCATGGAAGTAGATTATCAATCCTTTCTTGTGTATCATTCTTACACACACTTACAAATTCACTGCATGCATATTTAAGGGAAATTTAGATGCAACAATCTGGCTACTATAAATGTTAGGGGAGGTGTGTAGAAAACAGAGTACCTCAAGAAAACTCACATGAACACCAACTCTACATAGAAGGGATCCTAGCCAAGAATCAGACTGGAGAATACAATTCTCTCTTACTACACCCATCACCAAATGCCATGCTTACTTTATATGCACCTAAATACCTTGTACAGTTTGAAATACCAGAAATATTTCTAACTGAAAAGGTGTTAAGCCACTTAATCTCCCCTGACAGATTAAAATTCTCTTCCCTGTACTCTGGCTAATACAAGTAACTGAGAGGTGACTTATGCTTAATATAGTGCACAATTAAAGACCCTGCTCTTTGGACCTTTTCTAATTTCATAGAATAAAGAGTCTAAAACCTTCCAGAGCAAAGACTAAAGCCTCACTTGCAAGATTAACAACACTGATATTGTAATAGGATTCATCTTCACTGCATCTCCCACCTTTGGAATACATTCTGTCTGCACAACAAACAAAAAAAAACTTACTAATTACATTCAAGCCACCCACAACAACTAGATAAGAAACTGCAGATGTATGCTTAGTGTTAATATGAATGATATTCTGCCTAGAGGAAATGAATCTTCCCTTACTATCACATGGATGATACGGTTCAGCTTCTAGATGGCTCACTTTCCGTAAGCTAAGTATAAACCTATGAACATAAAATAAAGGATGATCTTTCTAAGGTAAGGACATGTTTGTCTTCAGAAAGGAATGGATAATTGCATGCATTAATTGTGAGCTTATGAGCTAATAGGCAGGAGAAATCCATATGAATCACTTTGAAAGTAAGCATGGAGAATAGAATGGTCATGTAAGCAATGACAGTGGTATATAATATTTAAGTGAAATGCAATGGTGTTCTAAATGACTGGAAATCGAGATGGACCCACATATATTGCTTAATGCAGCCTACACGATACTAGAAGTTTGATGACAATTTTAAGGCAATGATCAGCCAGGCATTTTCAAGCCTGGACATTAGATGGTTTATTCCAGTGAATTCTTGTAAGTAAAGGGTCATGCTGATGGCCTAGATGTGTATGTGCCTGCACCTGGTAAATAAGACTATAAAGTAGAAAGTCATTTATCTGAAATAATTGGGACCTATGGTAGTTCAGATAATCAAACTGTTCGGATAGTCAAACATACATTGAACCAGGCAATAAAAGTCTAAAATCTTGTTTTTTCTGCATGCAGGGAATACATTTTTCAATGATTCAGCAATTGCAATGGACAATAAAGAATATTTTCCGCACACAAGCAGGCTATAAGATCAAAGAACATGCACAAGCAAATACATATAACAATTACATATTCAGACTTTATGATTTTTCCTATCTGAAAACTTTGGAAGGCTGCATTCATATAATTGACATTTCAGATAATCGATGTTCGGATAATTGACTCTCGACTGTACCTACGGTAAAGTATGATCGGCAAAATAGTATCTTTTATTGCCTGATTTATATCGAAGACCAAGCAGACCATGTCAGTATCTTTGGTTGTAAGGTTGTTACAGCCAAACAAATTCCTTAATTTACTGAAGGTTCTTTAAAGATTTTTTTTTTTGAAACACTAGATCTGATTTATCAGTATATGTGCAGAGTAAGTTCTTGATTCAGACAATTAGTATACAGGGAATCAGAAGTGGGCCAATAACAGAAAACTGAAGAACTCTAGACATGAAAGTGCCAGTTCTGAAGGCTATAGTGCATAAGTAGAGCATAAGAGGCTTTTCTCTCGATCAATTGAAATCCGACTTCAAATTCAAATACTGACGCCCTTTGTTGTAGTTTTGCCTATCTGTCTACAGTGGTCAGTAATCTGAAAGGAACACCTTTTTTTAATCACTAGTGTATCAGTCAAAAAACATTCTTCCATTTTTGAGGCACATGATCATAAGTATATTACATCCTTTTCTAAAGCCATATTGTGCCCGAAAAGACATCTATACATTTGCACAAATTCAGGAGTTTGATTATACACAATTTTCTCAGATATTATAGTTTAAGGGCACAGAATTTCAGCTACATTGAAGTTTTCAGGCTGTGGTGATAATGATATAGGACATTGGGAAAGGGGACTATAATAGCTTGTTTAAGTAGAGGTGGGCCTATGCCTCACATGAGGGATAGATGGAAGATGCAGAAAAAAAGTGTATGCTATGACAGAAACATGCATTTTTAAAAACCTTGAATGTAGTAGCAAACCATTCTTAAGATATCCCTAACTGTGCCAGTCCTGACTACCTAGAAATAGAATGATATTAATCCACAAGATCTGGGGAATCTCTAAATGTTACAGACAGTCGCCTTATCATTTTCCCATACAAAGGTTATAAAAGCTCTTGCTCTTGATAATAGAATGCACTTATTTTGCATGATATATGGATGGCCATCAGCTATTATTTATGGCTTTACCTATAGCTCATTTTACCTTATTGTCTCTGCTAATATCCCCAGAGCACAGACTGTACCAGTGGCAGGGAGTTAAGATGGATTAGAACAACAAACTTTATTAACAGAGCAATTTACTTTTTTAATAAATATTTAGCAGGTTCTACAGACCACAGCATACAGATTTCATTATGTCAACTAGCCAGAGAACTATGAATATTCTGATTCTTTCCCAAAACAATTTTCCTTTAACACTTTTGAAAAGCTTCATGAAGTCCATAATACAGTGCTTCAACCCATCTTCCTATATTTTGTCAGTTTCTTTTAGTTTTTACCTCCAGACACATGTAGTTAACATAAATCAAATGTTATTCTTACAGATGATATTGGATACTAACCTGGCAACTTGGCAAAAACGTAATGCATGTCCCTCTGTCTTCAACTTAAACAGACTTCCTTGTCTAGGTATAGCTACTGATAGGTGAGATAAAATGTCTTACTGCCAGCTACAAGTACAAGATGTCCAGACTTCTCTATCTCTTAGAACAAGAAATCTGGACAAAACCATAAATAATGGGGGGAGGGGGCAAAGGACCAAAAAATAGGGACAATAATTAAATATTGCTCTTACAAACTTAAAAACTTAATAGAATAGCAGGTTTTACATTAAATAAATTTTCTGGAAGTTATGAAGTCTAAAATTCTAATGTCTACCATTATTCTCTGAGTTCAGTTTTCAGTGATTTGCCAGAAATTCGCAATTTAATGAAAAATAGACCAAAAACACGAGGCAAAAATCTGGACATTCTGTGAAAATCTGTACTGTTGAGAGGTATGATAGATGTCAAGAAGCATATCATATATCATCATTTTCGATAGGAAATCAAAGCTGGTAAAATAATTGTGGGCTGGCATTGATTATTTTGTTTTAGAAAATTTCTCTCATTTATGAGTTGGTATAAATAATTTTGGAGGTGAGAGGCCTTGCCACACAAATCAAGGGGTTGCTGCCCTGCGAAAAACACTTGCTGTTTAATTTTTTACCTTTCTGTGTTTTGGGCAACAGTTTCTGGTATTTTGGTTCCTTGCATTCTGAGATTCAAGGTTTTGCAGTAAAAATGTTTGCTTAACCTCTATAGCTGACCAATATAACTACAGCAACACCTTGGAAGAGTATACACCAGATGTTTTTGCACTTAATAAAGTGCCACTTGCACACTCATTATTGTTTTTTGTAACCTTTAATGCTAAAGCTTTTTTATATCACATGCTTTACATACTGAAGATAGTGAATTGAAAATCCTGGTGTAATGCTGATGATTGGATTCACTAAAACATAAGAGCACACACAAACAAACATACACATGCACACACAAGCATGCATGTGTGCACACGAACGCACACACACACACACACACACACACACACACACACACACACACACACACACACACACACACATACAAATACCTCCCCTCAACATAGACAAATTGCTTGTTGCAGACATAACCATAATCAGTCTGACATTATAGCAAAGAGAACCATATGCAAGTATTTCTGTTTTAATCAATGCTGCTATACTTTGTCATTAACAGAGTATTCATTATTAGAAACAACTGTTTCCCAATGTGTGTAATATGTTTGTAAAAAAGAGCAGGATTTTGAGTTGATAATTACATATGAGTACATCCCAGTGGTTATTAAGCAATGCATCATGCCAATAAAAAATATCCACATTTGGCATTACTTGCCTATGAAGGTGAAGCTTGATTGATCAGATACAACTACTTCACAGTGGGAAAAGTGAATTAACCATGACATTGGCAGAATATGTTGTAATCATCAATGACCTTATTTCAAACAAACTCCCTTTTTTAATAATGCCATTATACATTGTATCTGTACATTTTAGGTGATAAATGTGCCCTCGGGTGTCTAAGTGATATATTTATTCATTTATGTATTTATTTATTTATTTTATTTATTCACCTGGAAAGTCCACTGGGTCAACAACCCATTTTCAGTGGAGGCCCAGGGAGAAAAGCTCCACAAATAATGAATAAGTGTAAAAACATTTTATACAAAGATAAATCACGAAATATACATATAAGTAAAATATATGCACTGCCAGAAAAAGAAAATTATAATACAATATAGGATGTATGCTACATTTATTTACAGAGAGAATTAGAATGTAGTAATACCATTAGAGTGTAAAGAAAAGTGATGAGAGGTTGAGAAAGGGAAAACTGTAGAAAGTTAATGGAAGCTTTGATTTTAGAGCATAGGTATGGATAGGATTGTTGAGGTAGAAGCTTTTTAAGGCAGTTTTGAAAGGTCTTAGTGTGTCTAGTTGTGTGATGTGGGAGGGAAGGTTATTCCATAGTTTTGTAATACAGGGGGAGTATAAGCTTTGAAATATAGTTAATACTCCAAATACCAAAATAAAGTGACTGGAAAGTAAAATAATTAATATTCCAAATAAAGAAATCCCAGGCACTCACAGCTGCAGGCAATAAATGTCCAGTGTAAATCCAGTAAAAAAATCCAAACAGCACAGTTATATCAAAAAGATTTAATTAAATAGTAAGCGCTTTCATGGTTCATCTGACCGCTTCTTCAGACTATAAAAAATGCAGTGTAACAACATATTTAAATGCTAAAACATAACCAATCACAGAGAATTAATTATCCACTCCTTAAGGATTTAAAGCAATATGCTCACAAATAATAAAACATTTAAAAATAAGTTCACATCATTTCAGTGTTTAAGTGCACAATCCTTTAAAAATGGTTTCAAAGAAACTTTACTCTTTAAGCCAGGTGCTTTATCTTCTTTAAAAAACATTATCCACTTCTGCTCATTAGCTTCTGTAATGTTTCTTAAGTCCCCTCCCCTCATATAGTCATATATAATTTCTAAGACAAAAAATTTAAAACCATGTTCATTCCCTTTTTCTATAACACGATGTGCCAAGGCATTTTCCGGCTTCTTATTTTTGCTATCTCTAAAGTTCTCTAGTATCCTCTCTTTTAAAGTGCAGTTGGTTTTACCTATATAGAACATATAACACGGCTGAAGGGCAGTTGAATCAAATACAAGTTGAACTTCCATATAACCCAATGAATGGGTTTGGTGTAATACCAAACAAGAATCAGCGATTGAGTAAGATTATTGAAGTTACTAGTAACCCTCTTCTGCATGATAATATTATTCAACAAGACACGCCAGAATCAAATGACAAAAGCTTATATTTTAATTTTCAAGTTAAACTCAGAATATTGGAAGACAAAATGTATAAGTTCAAGACCCTTCCACTTTGAACCCTCATTTAAGCATCAAACAGTTCCGACAGGACTAAGGGTTCTTACTATGCCCAGCTATGGACAAACATATCTGAAACTATTGAGGCAGTGGCAGATGTTGAATTTAAAACTAAGCGCTCAATACATGCATGTCTTAATTAATTTCTTCAAACCCCAAGATGAATTACTGAATGAAATAATTCTACTACAAAATGAAATATACAACTCATTCCCAGATTATACTATTTGTGATAAGATGGATTCACTTTATGACAATATCACCTCTTATGAGAAGCATCTGCAGGCAACCAAGACCAGAAACTACACAGATCTGTGCGATTTTTGTAAAGGCGCCATTTTTTCCTGGCCGAAAGAGTATGGCAATACTATCAATGCAAACAACAACTCTGCAGAATCCGTACAAGGATTGATAGTAAATATTTCAACTTTAACATCTGATCTGAAACCTACATCTCCGGACGCAATACCGGAAGTGATAAATACATCATTAAGAGAGAAAGTAGCAGAGTACTCCGCTGAACAGTGGCAAGGGCAGCCATCTATGGAAAACATTGTTACAAATACTGAATAAGCTACAGTAAAATATATAACAATGCTAGAAGAGGACAGAGCTATGAGACCCAAAACATCTCGGATTCATTCAAGAGGGAATGTCATTTCTACCCCCCCCACAAGAGAACTGTTTTTTGTTCAAGGATCCACTACCAATAAGGGAACGCTCGAGGAGTCGAATATGGAAAGGCAGAGTCCAACACCTGAACAGTGTGAATGACCCAATAAGCAAAGGGAAGAGCTGGAAATGCCACAACCAGGTTTAGTAATAAATATTTAATCAATTGTTTTATCTGAAGCCCATACAATGTTACTTCCCAAGGGTCTAAACTTTATACCATCACAGAAGGCTAATTTAGTAGACTTACTTAAAGAATTAAACTATTTGGTAGAAAATTAGCACTAAGAACGATGTTCAAAGGGGTAATGAAGATTATGATATTTAAAAAAAAACAAGTACATTCATTCCCCCACCCCATCCTACTATTGAGACTTTTTTAGAAGTATGTGAGAATGAGATAAGGAAAGTTTTTTGTAGAGGTGCTAAATCAAACTACTACAATATGTCTCAGACTGAGTTTCAATTGAAAGATATGTCATGTATTGAAATCAGACCTGCAGACAAAGGTGGGGTTGTGATAGCACTAGACAAAGATTTATACTTGCAACAAATGCAAAGTCTTTTAAATGATAAAATGCATATGCTCGCATTTCTAGAAATGCAGTTAAAGGTATTACTGATAGAATTTCATTCCTGATTTTTGATTTATTAATTACAGGTACAGTTTCAGAATACTTATTTAAATGTTTCACAGTTGAACATCCACTGGAGGCCAACATGTACAGTTTACCTAAGATACATAAACATCCCACGATACCACCAATGCATCCCATTATATCTAGTAGAGGCTGGGCTACAGATCCTTTGTCTATATTCATTGAGAATAACTCACATCCATTCTTAGAAAGTTGTGATATGGTGTTAAGAGATACAAAGATGTTCTTACAAGATCTGTATCTGAAAATGTTGAATGTCCATGGAGATTATATATTTGTGGCCCTAGATATTGAATCACTCTTTACAGTTATACCTAACCCATGGAGTATTGACAATATAACAACATGTTTGCCCCTTAAAGGTGTTAACTCTAATAAAATTAGATTAATATGTGCATTACTAGATATTATTCTAGAAAATAATGTATTCACCTTTGATGAAGACTTTTTTCTACAAAAGGTTGGCGTGGCTATGGGCACACCATGTGCCAATAGCTATGCCAACCTTGCCCTAGTGCAATGGGAGACCAACAAACTTCTCCAAAATAAAAATTTTAAAAACTCTATAAAATGGTATGTATGTTTTGTAGATGATATTTTCATGTTATGGAATGACACAGAAGAAAGGTTAAAAGAATTTATTGTGTATTTACATGAGATGACTGATTTCTTAAAATTCACCTATAAATACTCAAGTTTTGAGATTGATTTTTTGGACGTTAAGGTAAATCAGGATGCACTACAGGGAATAAAAACTAGCTTATATAGAAAACCAACTAGGAAAAAATAATTTATTACACAATAAATGTATGCACCCTAATCACGTAAAATGCAACGTACTACAAGGACAAGTATATAGAGTCATATGCTTATATAATGATGATTCACAACTAGAATTAGCTTTATTAAATCTTAAGCTAGAGTTTTTGGACAGGGGCTATAAGAAGAAAGATATAGTAAAGTGTATTAATGACACATGGACATATAGACAAAATAGATGTAAACCATACTATAGTCAACATGTTAGAGAGGATGAAAATAATAAGAGACGGGTGGCTGGCAATCATATTGTAAATAACTATCTGAGAGTAACACTACCATACTCCAATGATGTAGGCATTTTTTGCAACATTATAAAAAGAAATTGGAACATTCTGAAAACACTAGATGATTTAAAAAAATGATATAACCAGTCAACTGAGTTTTTCTTTTAAGAATAATAAATCCTTAAAAAGACATCTATGTTACAAGGGTAATTATGGAAAGAAAACTTTGCATTCAGATAAGCTAGGAATCTACCCTTGCAGAAGTTGCCTAGCATGTAGGTATATTTTTGGTTTTAGACAATTTATACATCATCAGTTAGATATCAAAATTGAATTTAACTTTTATGCAGATTGCATAACTAAAAATATAATTTATTTTAGCTTTTGCACAACATGTTATATGTTCTTTATAGGTAAAACCAACCACACTTTAAAAGAGAGGATACTAGAGCACTTTAGAGATTTCAAAAATAAGAAGCCAGAAAATGCCTTGGCACATCGTGTTATAGAAAAAGGGAATGAACATGGTTTTAAATTTTTTGTCTTAGAAATTATACATGACTATATGAGGGGAGGGGACTTAAGAAACATTACAGAAGCTAATGAGCAGAAGTGGATAATGTTTTTTAAAGCAGATAAACCACCTGGCTTAAACAGTAAAGTTTCTTTGAAACCATTTTTAAAGGGTCGTGCACTTAAACGATGTGAACTTGTTTTTAAATGTTTTATTATATGTGAACATACTGTTTTAAATCCTTAATGATTGGATAATTAATCCTCTGTGATTGGTTATGTTTTAGTATTTGAATATGTTGTTGTATTGCATTTTTATAGTCTGAAGAAGCGGTCAGGTGAACCGCAAAAGCGCTTACTATTTAATTAAATCTTTTTGATATAACTGTGCCGTTTGTATGTTTTTACTGGATTTACACTGGACATTTATTGCCTTCAGCTGTGAGTGCCTGGGATGTCTTTATTTGGAGTATAAGCATTGACCTGCTCTTTTATTGGGTTTGCTTAGACTTAGTAGTTGTTTATTAGTTAAACAAAGTGTCCTGGTAGTGTTGTATGTTTGTATGATAGAGTGGAGAGAGGGGCAGCTACTGGACTTATATATTAATTTATGGGTGTTAGTTAGCTGGGTTACCTGAAGTTAGTGAGGGAATTTAAACCAATTTAGTTCTGAAATTGAAAGACAGTGATGTGTATGGTTAGGTGCCCCTATGGCAAATTTAGCTATTTTATGATAACATGTTTGTAGCTTAGTGATAACAGATGTGTGAAGGTTGGTGAAAATAGGACTACCATAGAGGAGGGAAGGGAGAAGTAGAGTGTTAGTGAGGCTGATTTTAGTTTGTTTGTCTGGACAGAGTTTGTGACAGTACAATTTGCCAAGTTTGAAATTGATCTTTTTTATCGAGTTATGAATTTGTTGATCAAAGTTAAGCTTGTCATTAATGGTAATGTCTAGTTATTTTGTAGCCTTTACTTTATCAATTTTTTATTACTTACAGGTTGAGAATGCTATTACATTTGAGGTATATAATTATCTGTATGTAAATGTACACAAATTTCCTGTTTTATATGTGCTACCTAAAATTCATTACAATGAATTTATACCCAGGGGCGGCTCGTGCTATAGGACTGCAGCCCTCCCTCCTAGAAACAAAAGAAATAAAAAAATGTGAAACATAAAATTAAAAGAACAAAACAATTTATTTTTTCGAGTACCAGAGACTGCACAGAACAGAGGAGCTCTGGACTGCTTGATCCACAGACAGGACCAATCAGGAGAGAGGTAAGTTGAGTTTTAAGCTCTTGCAGGGATGCATTGAAGTCAAGCATGGGTTTGGAGGTCTGGACACATTTACAGGTGTGTGTGTGTAGGTCTGGATACATTTACAGGTGTGTGTGTAGGTCTGAACACATTTATAGGTGTGTGTGTGGAGGTCTGGACACATTTACAGGTGTGTGTGTGTGTGTGTGTGTGTGTGTGTGTGTGTGTGTGTGTGTGGAAGTCTGGACACATTTACAGGTGTGTGTGTGGAGGTCTGGACACATTTACAGGTGTGTGTGTGGAGGTCTGGACACATTTACAGGTGTGTGTGTGGAGGTCTGGACACATTTACAGGTGTGTGTGTCTGTGGAGGTCTGGACACATTTACAGGTGTGTGTGTGTGTGTGTGTGTGTGTGTGTGTGTGTGTGTGTGTGTGTGTGTGTGTGTGTGTAAAATACCCCTTTTAACACATAGTGGTGTGTAGAGATACTCAGGATTGAACCCTGTACCTTGGATGCAGGTGGCAAGGACCTGAATTCCCTACCCACCACTATTTGTAAAAGAAAATTGCAGATTTTTGCCTCATATTTGTTCTGTTCCTCATAAAATCTGTGGTTTCTGTATCTTCATTTTTCCTTGCAAAAGTTGGTAGTGCAGTGGTGCACTGGCAGCATTGTTGCCTGACAGCTACAGGTTTTCTGGTTTGATTTTTGGCTGGGGTGCCTTCTGTGTGGAGTCTGCATGTCCTCCCATCCTTTACAAAGATGTGTCTGGAGTGTTTCTCCCTGCTCTGCTGAAAATTGGCTTTGTTTTGTTCCAAGTCAGACTAGTTTCCTGGTTATCAAATGTTTAAAAATAACAGGCATTTGAATTTCAGACTTTGTATTCTTCAGAAAGTACATAGTAACACAAAACCTTTTATTCTAGCAATTGTGTAAGTTTATAACATGGATATTTGAAATGTGCCCATATTTTTGGGACTGTATTCCCCCATTATTGGCCTCATCATGTTTGGGGGCTGTATTTCCCCATTATTGGCCTCATCCAGGTATTTTGTTCTAAGGTTGAGAGCTATGGTGAGAACTGAATTCACTGAATGTTTGGGGGCTGTATTTCCCCCATTACTGGCTTTGCCCACATGTTTTTTGCTAAGAGGTTGAGAGCTATGGTGAGAACTGAATTCACTGAATATGTTTGGCAGCTGTATTCCCATATTATTGGCTTTTTTCATGTGTTTTTTGCTAAGAGGTTGACAGCTATGTTGAGAACTGAATTCACTAAATGGTAGCCATTTAAGTTTGTCTTCCTCTGTTTCAGCTGATTTGGCATAGTGGTATATTTCTCTGACTGTTTTCCACAGGGTCCCCTGGGTTCAAGATGTGGCAGTGAAATGTATGGTGGCAACACAGCATCTTATTCTAGCGACTTTCCAACATTATACAAGCAATGTTTAAAATATGTCCCTGGTTTTGGGCTTTTGTCCCCCCCCCCCAAATAAATGTTGGCTTTTTCCAGATTTCTTGTGCTGCAAAGTTCAGAGATACAGCTGAGTGTCAAGTAGATTTTACAAGGAGTTGAGAGCTGCAGGGGAACAAAAGTTTAGTGCTGCTTATGCTAAGTCTGCTTGCATTGTTAATAGCACAACAGGTAGTATACTTGCTTTTGATGCAGAAGGCTGTGGGTTCTACTCCCACAGTAGGTAGAAGCATTGCTGATACTGTACTGTGTTGTAAAGGGGGTGGATGCTGCAGTCCTTTTTGGCAAAGATACCTAGTAACTATGAACCTGTTATCAGTTTGCCATCTATTCCCTATTGCGGTATTACTAGCTTATCATTTTTTTAATGCATGCAACATAGGCAATTTATTCTTCAAG